>NW_010248470.1:0-356 GCF_000690775.1 Eurypyga helias
AAACCCAGTGCTGTTTCCCACATGCTTCTCTCGGCTTGCCCCCAGGCCGGTAAAGAGGTTAGGAGATGCCAGACCTCCGTCCGTCTCCCGCCTGGCGAAAAGGGACCTCAGCCGGAACGAGGGGTGTGCGGAAGCGTCGCGTGGCGCCGTTTGAAATGTATTTTTACACAAATAATATAGAAGAGTCATATTTTACATAAGAATTTTAAGTATTTGAAATATGTATATATCTACGTACTTCGTATATTCTTTATTTTACGTTTTCGAGGTATTAAAAAGTGTTTGAGCCGGTTGGCTTTGAGCACGGGGGAAGCCCAGGAGGAGGGGGAGGGCGCCGCGGCGGGTGCCGCCCGCAG
>NW_010248470.1:417-791 GCF_000690775.1 Eurypyga helias
AGCAGAGGAATCAGGGGGGGGAGTTCAGCAGCTTTAGTGGAGCGTACGGAACGTCTTTCAGTCCTGCGCGTGTTTCCGTTAGCGCTCGTTTGATTCGCCTCACGCCCCCCCCGGGGTAATCTGCGGGGAGGAGAGGCTGAGGTGGATCTTGGCACGAGCGACGCCTTCATAGCCAAAGATACCGGGACCGAAGGTACTCGACCAAAACCAACCCGGAACCACCGCGCGTAGCTTCCTTTTTTGTGGGAGCTCCTGGGGAGTGCGGGGGGTCCAGCCGGGGACCCGGCGTCCAGCGATTGCAAGGAAGCGCTGTCAGGGCAGCTGGGTAGGAATTCGGGTGGCAGAGGGCGATCCATCGCGGGAGCTGGTAGAAC
>NW_010248470.1:943-1190 GCF_000690775.1 Eurypyga helias
ATGGAAGCTGCCTGAGGCATGAAGGAAGGGGCAGCCCCGAGGGAAGGGCTGTGCCTCAGGGCCCAGCGGTTCCAGAGGTAGTGCAGGGTGTTGGGTTCCAAGGGTAGCACTGGGTGTTGGGTTCCAAGCTGCCTGAGGCATGAAGGAAGGGGCAGCCCCGAGGGAAGGGCTGTGCCTCAGGGCCCAGCGGTTCCAGAGGTAGTGCAGGGTGTTGGGTTCCAAGGGTAGCACTGGGTGTTGGGTTCCA
>NW_010248471.1:0-1445 GCF_000690775.1 Eurypyga helias
GTGGAAGGGGGCGGGCTAGGCGGGGGGGTGGTGTGTGTGTGTGCAGACGGGGTGTGTGCAAGGAGGGTGTGTGCACAGGGGAGCATGTCTGTGTGCAATGGGGTGTGAGTGGGTGTGTACCCACAGGAGGTATTCGAAGGGGAGTGAGGGTGCAGGGGGTGTGCAGAAGGGGTGCGTGCAAGGGGGAGAGTGTCTGTGCAAGGAGAGCGTGCAAAGGGAGTATGTGGGTGCATATGGGGCGTGCAAAGGGGGTGTGTGCGAGAGGAGTGTGTGTGCAATGGGAAAGTACTTGAGTGTGCAATGAGGGGTGCATGAAGGGTGAGTGTGTGTGCAATGGGAAGGGCATGGTGGGTGTGCAAGGGGTGTGTGCGTGGGCGGTGTGAGCGTGTGTAGGCGTGTGAGGGGAGCATATGCACTTGAGAAACGTGCGGGTGTGTGCACACATGTGCAAGGAGGGCGGGCACACACCATGGACATGTGCTTGTGAGCAGGTGTGCAAGTGGGTGTGTGCAGCAGGGAAGACCTAAGGGCATACGGAGTTGAGCACATATAACACGGGCTGCACATGGGATGGACACACATGTGCATGCCTGTGTGTGTGCAACTGGCCACACGTGGACACACATGTGCACACCTATGTGTGTGCAACTGGCCACACATGTGCTCAAGATGCCTGGGCCTCATTGTGGCCTTTGCGCTGCCATGCACACACGTGCATACACGGGCATGCACCGACACACACGTGTGAGCACCACGCTGCGTATAGATGCCTGCGTGTTGGTGTGCACTCGCCCGCCTGAACACGTCTGCGCACACAGGAGCGGGCACACGCACAGGCATGAGCACGCACAAGCACAGACACACACACGCATGCACGTATGTGCACATACGCACATGTAAACACACCGACAGCGGAGGGTTCCCCCTTGATGGTGGTTCTCCCCACAACAGAGGTTGCTGCCCCCCATGGCAGCGGGTGTCCCTGTGAGGGAGGGACCCCAAAAGGAAGGTACCCCCATGACGGAGACGCCCCCATGGCCAGGGCGATGAAGGGTTCCCCCCACGAGGGAGCTTATCCCGTGAAGGAGGTTCCCGCAGGGTGAAGGTACCCCCAAAAGGAGGTTCCCCCGACGAGGGTTCCCCTCACAGTGGGGTTTCCCGGGCGGATGTTTCCAGGTGGCGGGGTTCCCCGCCGTCAAGGCTTACCACACGTGGAGGTTCCGCCATGCTGGCGGTTCCCTCAAGATGGCGGTTCCCCTCACGATGGAGGTTTTCCCATTGCGGAGGTTTCCCTGGGGCTGGAGGTTCCCCCCACAGCCGAGCGTTTCCCCCCGATGGAGATTGCTCCAGAGGAGGCTCCTCGTGACGGAGATGGTGGAGCCCCTCCGAGACGAAGAGGCTGCCCCACCCCGGTGGCTCCCCAGGCCCCTGACGATGGCGGCCGC
>NW_010248472.1:0-2223 GCF_000690775.1 Eurypyga helias
GGCTCGGGCAGGTGGCTGGCACCCAGGTCCTATGCAGCAGGTGGAAACACCGAGGTCTCTGTCAGGGAAGCAGGAGCCATGGCAGAGCGGAGGCCGGTGCAGGATGCCAGCCCTCCTCCCGCGCCCACTCCAACGCCCTGCGCCGTGGCAATGCTGGAGGTGAACACGGGACCCTCTCTGCGTGGCAAAGAGGAGCGTGCAATAACGACCCACGACCATAACGAAGCTCACACCCCAGCCTGCTTGTGTTTTGGACAATGGGGAAAGACTTCTAGCTCAGCCTAAGGTGAGATCTGATCGTAGCAGCTCCTCCAGCACCGTTTCTGAGCTGGTTTACAGAGGAATTGCTTTTCTGCCGCATCCTCCATGCTTGCAGCTTCCCTACGCCCACAGAACCGCGAAGGAGGAGGAAGGAGACGGATGCGCACACCTCCCCTCCCTCACGTACCCCACCACAGGGCAGCCAACGCCGACACGCGTGGCCAAAGCATCATGAAGTCTTAAACCGCCAAGGACACACAGGGGAGGTCGTTACCCTGCCTCCCCCCCACCGGGACCAACAGAGCTTTCACAAGCCTGCAGATCACTCGCATTTTTTGCTAATGCAAAGAGCTGGCTCCGAGAGCCGCCAAGTAATTGCTCCATCGCCCTGGCACCGCCGGACACCTCCTGTCAGCAGCGAAATCCGGGAGCTCCCGGTATTCCTGGCAGGTTACACGGGCTGGCCCCGACCCTGGGCTTTGTCAGAAATGCTTGGCGGCTCCGAAGCAGGGTATGGAGGGTGTCCCCGAGAACAGCACGTGACGGGTACCACGCGTGGAGGATGCTGTTCGAGGAGGAGAAAACAACCGCGACGCAGCCCGATCCGTGCTGGGACAAGGAAAGGAAAAAGCCAAAAGGGATCTTTAAAGCCGTCTGCTGCCCTATGGAAAAATCAGCAGTGCTGCTGAGTCCTGGGAATGTCCCAGCACAGACTCAATGCCAGCACAAGTAAGATTTGATGTGGACTCTTCTGGCTGTCCCGGGGTGATCCCAGCTGTGCTGGGATCCAGTTCAGTAAGAGATGGGCTTTCCCCAGTTTGGCTGCTACCAGGAAGCAACAATCACCCCAGTAAAACTGGTAAAACTCTCCCCTACAGTCAAAGCCTCAGAGATGCGTCACGGGCGATTTCTCCTCCGAACGATGGGAGAGGTGTGGTCGCGCCCCAACCAAGATCTTTGCTTCAAATATTTGGGGTTTACTGGTGTTAAAGGGATTTAGCCAGAGCAAATTAAGATAATTTCCCATCTTAATTAATTCTGCTTTCACTTCCTGGCACGTGGGAGCCCAGCCTCCTCTGGCGCAGCGAGGAGCCTCGGCTTTGCACAGCCACAGCAGTCGGAGCCGTGCGAAAACACAGGAAGGATTTTGCAGCGTTTCTTTGTTATCATCCACATGATGAAGAACTAAAAACATCCCCCCCAGAAAGCCAGAACACCCTGTCATGGCCATATTTCTCCATCATACGGCAAGAGGTGACCTTCCCCATTCCCTTTCCCCACTGCACGTCTCTTCTAACGCTGCCAGAGGCACCCGAAATCATCCCCAAGGGACTTCTGCGCATGGATCATCCTCCCAGCCCCATGGCGACACCTCCACGCACACATCCCCACCCTGACACAGCGCTCAGGGTGCTTCTAGCATTAGGATCCCACTTTTCCTTCCCAAAATACCTCACGTTGAGCACCAGCGACCTCACGACAGCCTCACCCCGCCGCTGGGAATAAGGGATGCGGAGGCAGCAGCATCTCCCCCGGCACTGCCGAGCACCACGTGGCCGGCCACGTCTGCGTGTCCACTAAAAGCCACGCTGCAGAAGCATCTGCTCCGACGCCGCTCCGAGCTCGTGCCTGGCGCAGAAGGATGGTGCTGATCCCACCGGCTGCCAGCGAGGACGTGGGATGAGCTGCATCTCCGCTGCCAGGACAGGGCAGAGGAGGGGAGACTGTGGGCCAAGATGCATCAGCCCCTTGACCTGGGCGGAGCGGGATGGTGCTTTGAAGAGCACTAATTGTGCTTATTGCACAACTGCCAGCGAGAAAAAGCCTCTCCCCGCCCACCCCACATCCCTTTGAGGCAAAAAGGAAGAAGGCTGGAAACATCCTTCCTCTCCTCCGGACAATGTGATGGAAATAGCAAGGGAGGAGCGGCGGCGGAGGCAGCCCGGGCTCGGCGAGGATCGG
>NW_010248473.1:0-3816 GCF_000690775.1 Eurypyga helias
CTGGCTGAATCCAGCACAGGTGTGTTCCGTTGTTTCCATAAGTTGAAATAAAGCTGACACGAACAGGGGGTTCCTGCCTTGCTTTGCTTTGGTGTGTGCCCTCGCGGGATGTCGGGGTGCACCCAGCCACAGGACCATGGGTTCTTCCTGGACAAGACCTTGGATCCAGCTCTTCCATCAGGAACCAAAGTGCTCCCTAAGGCGCCCCTCCCTCCATGGGCTGAAGCCTGACTGGCTGTTCCTCTGTGGGGCTGGCAGCAGCACTTCAAATGAGAGGCACTGAAATTTTGGCCCAAAAACGGGATTATGGAGGATTTAAATCCTCTCTCCCCTCCTCTGTTCAATGTGCTGAAGAACGACCTAACACTTGCTGCAACAGCGTCAACGTACGAAGGAGACACAGATGCATCTCGCCCTCCGAAAGCAGCCAGGGAATAGGATTGGAATAAAAAAAGCTGCTTTTCACTAGCAACCCCCTTCGACTGCTGTCCTTTGAGCTGGAAGGCAGTGCCCCACTCCTACAGCAGCCAGGGCAGGGGGGACGATGGGATGAGAAGCCACCTCAACCCAGACCCCCAGCAAACACGTCTGGCAGCTCCAAGGGGCCCCCAGGTGCTGCAGCTCCTGTGCGACTGGGCTTTCTCCCGAGCCAGGCACAGGTTAAGCCAGGGTTCCCTCCAGCTCTGGGCCGGGACATCCCAGCAGCACTGCGGGGATGCACTGCAGCCCCGTCCTGGCACAGCCACCTGCTCCCTCGTTGACCTTCCACTTTTCTCTCCTTGCAGAGGACGGGGCAGGGTACGCGACGGTCTACGCCCAGGTTGGCCCTTGCCAGCAGGTACGTGGCCAGACTGGGCTGCACAGCTGGGAGGGACCCTGCGTGGGACGGGGCTGGCCTGGGGGCCACATGGCGGGGATGGGGAGGAAGGATGGCAGCAGGACAGCCCCTGGCTTTGTCTGTTAGTTCCTCCTGGGAACTTGAAGGGGCACATGCCAGCGCAGGGGCTGTCCCAAGAGCAGCTGGCATGGCCGCAGCCACCTGCCTGCACTTCCCGGTGCATCACCAGGGTCTCCGTCCCCAGCCCTGCCTCCCCGCAACTTCTTTGCCTCACCCAGGCTTTGAGATCCCTTTGTCAGCTCCAAGCCTTGGAAACACATTTTAAATTCCTTTTCCCATGCGCACTTGCAGAGTTTCTCTAACGCACAGCAAGATGACCCAAAGAAGATGCCGCCCCCTGATGTGGAGACCTCCAAAACCATCTATTTCACCATCCAGGCTACGGCCCAGGTGAGTTTGTGCTCGTGGGCACCTCCCCGAGGGGCTGCAGCGCCAAGCAGGGAGATGGCCAAGACCCCAGGGTGAGACACGTAACCCCGGGGCAAGGGACATGGACAGATGGGTCTTCACAGGCTTTCGCAGGGTCCAGTGCTTCCAGCCAAGCCTGGGCGTCCCCATCTCCAACAAACGGAGGGATCGGCTCCCGCAAGCCCAAGGAAAGCTTTTGTCCCTTCCCAATTGCAGACGGATGATGAGAAGATGGGCAACGTCATTCCAGGATGCTGAGAGCAGGATGAGTCAGCTAGGCAGACCCCATGACTGCAGCACCCCCCATCCCTCCCCATCGCTGCTGCCTCCGATTTGCCCATTGCCAGCGGTCCCCGGCCAGCGGCGGGAGGATGTCAGCGCCCCGTAAGCGCAGGCTCGTCTGGCGTGGGAGCTGTGTCTGTCCTTTGGCATCCACGTGGGGTTTGGGCTCCTTCTTCTGCCCCCTCTGATGAGACCAAGAACATGGACTGAAACTTTGGCTGCACCCCCTGCATCAAGGACATGAGATGATGCTCCTGGGACTCACCGTGCAGCCCCTCACAGTGCGGAGCCTCAGGACAGGAGGACGGGGAAACTTGAGGAGCCTCTTTAAGTACTTTCTTCTTCTTTTTTTTTTGCTATACTTTTAAACTTTCAGATACCAAGAGAAAGCAAAAATAACACTTTGTGGCAGAAAGCTGAGTACGGAAACACATGTGCCTTTGCCCAGGCACACACACCCAGGCTGCTGCAGTTTCGGTGCCAGCTGCTTTCCCGCTGCCTGCTGCTCTGGGGTCTGCTGGGGACCATCCAGACCTTGCAGCACCCCGGAACCATGCTCAGCATGGCTTTGTGCTGTGCATGAGCAGCTTGGGACCCACTGGGATGGGGTCCTGGAGCTGGAGCTGGTTTGGGCTCAGGGGAAAGCCGGAGAAGGGCTGCATCTAGTGATGTTCTGCTCCACTCCTTTGATGTGTTCTGTATGAGGTTCTATTCTGGGGTGATATTTGTGTGTGAAATGCTCTGTCTGCGGACTTAAGCAGCTTCCCAGCAGAGCTTTAGGGAGGCGAGCAGCTCTCCGAGCCCCAAGCGACACAGGGATGCTTCAGGAGTGCCTGCATCCCACCAGGACACGTGCCCAGCAGCCAGCTCTGTGTGCCTTCACCCCGAGCTGGGACTCACAGGGACCTGGGTGTCCAGCGAGCAGGACACAGGGCACATCCCCACCCTCCCTGCTCCCCAGACCCACCCAGAGCCAGCAACTGAGCGGAACATGCACATTGGCATCAATTTTCCAGCGCCACCGGACAGACAGACGCCGCCTGCGCTGGGAAGCCTCTTCCGTGCATGCAGCTTCCCCTGCTCTTTGTCTTGTCTGTGAGGATGGTAAATTATTCAGGGCTGAAACCGGAGATTTCTTTGAAGTGCCTGGCAGAGGAGAGCCCTCTAGGAGCTACCGGAATAAAAATGCAAGACACATCTGAGCTCAATTTCTGTCTGCATATTATTTTGGGTGAAAACAGTCCATTATTGACGAGCCCATGGAGTAATTTGTTTATTCTCTGTCTTTTCACGGTGTGTGACAGGCTTGGTTTTGAGTTCCTCAAATTCATGCTGATTAATTAAAAATGTATACCTCAGTGGGTCATGCATTTTACCAAGGGATTCGTCCGTGTGGCACCAAATCTGTCCTTGTCACTTCAATCCCCAGCCTGGACAGGGCTTAAACCAGCAGTGATGGCCTCAAGGGAGGTGGGGCAGGGCTGGAGCATCACTTCCTCCTTCAACCCCACTGGTGGCTGATGTGGGTCCATCTCTTGCCCCAGAAATGACCCCCCGAAAGGGTTTCTGGCCATTAATCACCCTATTTCGGTGCCAACACGTTTGAGCTCACAGGAAGCTGTAGGCCCAGCAGAAAGGGGAAGGAAGACATTGCAAGAGTGGGAGTGGGGGTGGGAGGCTCGGTGGGGCAGAGGATGGAGCTGAGAGGGGTTGGGACAGGCTGGCTCTGCATCGTAGTGCTCTGCTCTGGAGCTGGTGAGTGGGGCTGGGGAGGGGTGTCATGGGGCCTGAGGGCTCTCTCCACCTGGGGGGCTGAGGGAGGAGGAGGAGGAAGGGATGATGTGGAAGCAGAGGGTGCAATGTCACCATCCCTTCCGGGGGGACCCTTTGCGGAAGGGCAGGATGCTTGCCTGGCCATTTCATGGGGGGCAAGGCTCAGGTTGCCTTCTTTAATGTAGAATCACGGAATGGTTTAGGTGGGAAGGGACCTTAAAGCCCACCCCCTCCCCCTCCCCTGCCATGGGCAGGGACACCTTCCACTAGACCAGGTTGCTCCAAGCCTCATCCAGCCTGGCCTTGGACACTCCCAGGGATGGGGCATCCACAGCTTCTCTGGGAACCTGTCCCAGTGCTCCCCATCCTCTGCGGGAAGAATTCCTTCCTGATGTCCCATCTCAGTCTCCGTCTTTCTGTTCAAACCCGTTACCCCTTGTACTGTCACACCCTGC
>NW_010248473.1:3828-4179 GCF_000690775.1 Eurypyga helias
CTCTTGTTGGGGCTCTAAGGTCTCCCCAAAGCCTTCTCTTCTCCAGGCTGAACACCCCCAACCCTCCCGGCCTGTCCTCATTATTCTTTGGCTTGGGTCTGGCTCATGTGAGTGGGGAAGGTTGGGGTTTCCTGGGCTCTCCAGCACCAAGCTGTGCCCCAGACTCACTCCCTGGGCTCCCCAGCTCCTGCCCAGTCCTTTGCTGGCCAAGCAGCAGGGATGCTCACTGACCACCCAGCCCCTTTCTCAGTGGGGTCTGGTGTGCTTGGGGACCTCGTTTTGCCACTGCAGAGCACCCGTCTGGGTAACGGGCACCGCAGCCGGTTGCCCAGCCTCCCACAGCTCCGCAGA
>NW_010248473.1:4278-4903 GCF_000690775.1 Eurypyga helias
CCCCTGCCCTGGGTGCAAGGGTTTGGCTCGGCTGGTGCCGCCCCCAGCTCCTCTCCTGATCCGCAGGGGCAGTGCTGGTCTGGGGAATCCTTAACCTCAATTCATGATCCTTGCCCTCAGCTTTCATCCTCCAAGAAGAGGAGCCGAGGCATCAAAGCACCACACAGCGTGATGATGTTCCAGAGCCCACAGGACACCCCACCACAACCCCTGGGGATGTGGACAACCTGACAATGGGTCCGACAGTCACCCCAACCCCTCCTTGGACCGAGGACCCCATCACCACCCCCATGGTGACACAAGCAGGGAACAAAACCCGTGAGTCCCAGAGAAAGGAAGAGATGTGGCTTGGGGATATGCTACCATCCTTGGAGGGTCCTGCATCCCCCCAGAGACCCCCTGGTGCCTCGTTTGCGGGCAGGGTGCCCACATCTCCTATCTCTTCCCATAGAAAAGGCATCGGCTGTCCCCATCAGATACTGGTCCCCTGTCATTTTTGTGGTGGTGGCTCTGCTCGTGCTCTTCTTCACATACCGACGCACCAAGGGGGAAGGTGAGCTCCCCGCCGGATGCTGGGGTACCAGCATCTCCCCTCTTCGCTCAGCCACGTGGTGGGGAGCAGGAA
>NW_010248473.1:4927-6172 GCF_000690775.1 Eurypyga helias
CGCAACCCACATCCTCAAAGCACCGAGAGGTGCTGCATAAAGTCGTTTTTTTCTGGTACAGCTCGATGGGGGGGGGCTGAGTTCATTTGGGGGGTCAGGATCAGGCCCTCACACCAGCCAGAAACCCCTTTGTCCATGGCTTAGCCCCATGGTGAAGGTTCCCCCTTGCTCAGATCCAGCTTTAAAACCCCACAACTCCCTTTTCCGCTCAGTTTTGTATCTCTGGGCCAGCTCTGCCCCCTCCCCCAGGGTTTCTCCTTCGCTGCTTTAGGACAAACCTTGGGCTCCAGTGTTTTCTCCTCCTGCAAACCCTAACCACAAGCCATCGGCTCATCCCCCCACCGCTGCCCTCTCCCCGGGGGGTCTCGCTGGGCTTTCCGCAAAGCCCCCCATGTGTGGTAACACCCGTTTCTGCCCTTGGCCCGCAGGGAGCCAGGACCAAGCCACCTCTGCCAGCGACTCGTCAGGTGAGACGTGGCCACCCCCAGCCCTGTGACGCCACGGCCCCTCCTGGTCCTGATGGTGACCCTGTCCCAGTACGGGGATTCACATCCCAGCTCCTTGCATTGCAGATTTGGGGGCCCTGGACCACAGCCCTATCCAGGACACCACCCCCATAATCCCTGCTCCCCAGGTGAGCCCGGCCTTTGGGGATCCTCTCACAGGAGCTGGGGGGGCTGGGAGCATTTCCAGCCCGTGTGTTTTTGAGCAGCCCTTGCCTCAGTTTCCCCATCCACCACAGCCGGGGGGTGCAGCAGGGGTGGGTGATGAGGGGGCAGCCCTAACACAGCTGCTGCTGCTCTGGTAGGAGGAAAGAAAGGGGTCGGAGAAACCCCCAGCCCTGGGGCACACTGAAACCACATTCTGCGAGCCGGACCCGCCCCCACCCCAGCCGCTGCAAACCCCAATGCACGGATTCAAGGGGGGGACTGTCAGCTGAGCCCCAGCCCACGTGGGACCCTGGGGAGGTTTGTAGCCCACCCCCAGCACCTGCTTTTGCTTCTCTCCAGCCTGACACTCCCACAGCCCCCTGTGATTCCGGCTGCTCTGAGGAGCCCAGTGCCGACTGAGGGTTCCCGGAGGAGCCCAGTGGCTTCCAGACCCCCCTGGGAGCACGAGACCACCCCTGAGGGGCAGCCGGGGACCGACCGGGACAATGGTCCTTGGGGGATCCACACGCTGCTTGGGGCCCATGATCACCGTGTGCCACCTCGGGATGCTCCAGCATGTGCCCAAATCACAGTG
>NW_010248474.1:0-5424 GCF_000690775.1 Eurypyga helias
TATATATATATATATGTATGTATTTAGAAAAAACATATTGTTCCAGCTGGCACTAGCAAGCACACAATATGACAAATTGCCTTTGGAAAGTGCCAGTGTGTCCATAGCAGAGCTTGATGACCAGACCCTTGAATTCTAGGTGAATAGGTGCCAGTCAGAAAAACCCTTCCATAGACAATTCATTTGTTCTTTTTTCCTTACCTTGTACCACTAGAAAGCAGTTTGTCACAGAGTGCTTTGTAGACAGTGATTTTAGTTTATCCAATAGCAACTTTTGTAACATTTTAATCATCCATCCACACAGTATGAATCACAGGATCACAGAATTGTTGATGTTGGAAAAGACCTTTAAGATCACTGAGTCCAACTGTTAACCTAACACCGTCAAGACCACCACTAAGCCCTGTCCTTCAGCCCCTTGTCCACAGGTCTATGTCCCTTGTCCATACCTCCTGGGATAGTGGCTCCATCACCTCCTTGGGCAGCCCATTCCAATGCCTGACAACCCTTTTGATGAAGAAATTTTTTCCTAATATCCAATCTGAACCTCCCCTGGTGCAACTTGAGGCCATTTCCTCGCGTCCTGTCACTTGGGAGAGGAGACCAACCCCCATTTCCCCGCACCCTCCTTTCAGGTAGCTGTAGGGAGCGATAAGGTCTCCCCTGAGCCTCCTCTTCTCCAGCTGAACACCCCCAGCTCCCTCAGCTGTTTTTCATAATGTTGTTGCCTCTTGCACTCAACTGTTTGCAGGTGTTACTGGTTTGTCCTTTGCCTTTTACTCTTCTGGGGTCTCTACTTTAGTAATTTCTAAGTCCGTTTTTCTGTGTAAGTGCCTGATCCTCAAGGTATTTCCTAGGTGTCTTCTCCCCACTGGGAAGGTTTTCTTTTTCTATGCTGGTTTGTTTATATCTTTCCTCAAGTGATGCATCAAAATGAGTGAGTCCTGGTGTATTGATAGGAAAATAAAAATTGGTTAAGGTTTTGGATACTGTTTCAAAATATAAAGTGTGGTTTGTACATCTCTATTTGAAGTTTATGGAAAGACCATGAAATACTTGATGTTAAACCTGCATCTCTCACAAATACATTTAAATGGACAAAATGGAACGTTTCCTTTGCACTCTTTTCTGCAAAAAATTGATTTGTTCAAGCAACATTCTTCTGCTGTGATTATATATACATATATTTAGGTACATCTCTTATTCTTAATTAATGCACCAGAAATAAATTAGTGGCAAAAGCTCCACAAACTACTATTTCACATCTCCAAGCACTAATTCTGTTGTTTTACCACCTTCTGGGTTACTTGAGAAACTTCACAATTTTTCTTTGCTGCCACCTCCTGTTGCGTTGAAGGTAACACTGTTTAGGGGTGGGGTTTTTTTGGTAGTATAAAAGTGTTAATTTGATGGTAGAGCCTGCTTACCACTTTCTACTACCACGTTTGCTCTTACACAGCTGGTACAATCCATGTTGGTAGGGCAATATGAGCATAACGCAGACCAGGCACAACGGTCTCCAAACCACTTCATAGCTACTTGTTTTTCTCTCTCTGGAAGTAAATGGAGCATAGTAAATAGGTTTCAGCCTGACACTTGTGGGACTGGGGAGATGAGGAGACTGTGGTCCAAGGGCTAAAATGTGTGACATGCACAGGGAAGCAACAGTGCCTGGGAAGGGAGTGGGAAGAGAGGGAAAAAAAGGCAAGTGATAAACAAGGCTGAGCTGAGGACGGAAGGGGGGAACTGCATGGGGAGGTGAAAAGGGAGGATGTCCCTACCCTGAAACATTAAAGGGGATGTTGGGGTTTGTTCAAGCATAGGAGATGCAGTTTAAATGTATGAAAACTTATTTTCAAAAATTCTTCTGCTTTCTTTTTCTTTTTTTTTTCCTTTGAGCCTCTTGAATCTTCTGACCCATTTTACTTCAAGACTTCTCTTTTTTGTTTTTTGTTTTTAATACCTTTCTTTTTTGCCCACCTGCTACTGCTGTCTCTGCCCATTCTTCATTTCTTTTCCTTTCTTTCTCTTTTGTACTCACTTTTTCTGTCCTCTTCAAGAGATTCTGCTTAACTGACCAGAGTTCATGTTTTATCTTTGCTGTGCCCAAAGAGCACCCAGAGAAAAGACAAACTTGAAAATATCATTTACATATATAGTTGCTGTTGGATGACAAAGCTGGTGGCCTCAGCTAGGGCATCCTTGTATTAAACTGGCTGATGTGTTACAGTTCCGTGGTCACTGCACCTTGTTGGAGGTCAGGCAAGCTACGCAATCAAGCTCCTTTCACTGTGGTAAATACTCAGCGACTCCAGCGAAGACTTGTGTGACATCCTGGGAATCCAGTGTGTAATAGATAGTCCCCTTTCTCTGTGGTTGCACAAAACTTTCCTTTTTACATGAACCCTTGTGTCAGGATACAGCTGCAGGTACCTTTTTTTGGCAGCAATGGTAACTTTGACAAATACTTATTCTTGCTCTATTCTTTCTTCTGTTTCATGCAGCTGCTTGTAGGGCTGTATGATAGGGGATAAATCAACTGAGGTGGATAGAAAATATTCCCCATCACTTTCCCCTCTTTCTCCCAGGAGCATGGACCTGAGGAAGCTTGGACCCATCAGTGAAGATACAACAGCATTGCTTCAAGGATATGGGGATCCATCAATAACTTCAGCTTCTCATCAATCCTTCTCTAGCTGTTGACTCAAAAGGATGTAGTTGTATACGTAGGCAAACATATCCCATTCAGCAGAAAAAACTGAACAAACAGGAGCTAAAGTGAGAACTACAAAGTTGAAGTATTATCTCTAAGGATGGCGGTAACTGCAAAAGCATAGACTTATTTTTTCCAGTTCCAATCAGGAGAAACGTGTCATCTGGAGTCTTGTTAAAACCACTTGCTAAAAGCACCGGCATAAGTTTGGCTAGTTTAAAAAACTTACACAAATAACCAGGAAGTTTGTAGCTGAAAGAAATAATGTCAGGTACAAACCCAAGTACATATCTCCAGCTGAAGAAACACAGGAAAATGATTTACTGTCACAGAAGGGAGCTGCTCCAAACTGTACACTTGGAGGTTCTCCACGCTGGGGAGACACTGCTTTGGAGAGAAGTCAGGGAGGCAATTTCTGTGATGGAAGCTGGCAAAAAGTGTGGAAGCTGAGAATAAGGACCTTATATTTTTTATCCTGTTTTATTCTCTGTGTGTAGGAAGTAAAATTCATGTACGTTATGCTCAAAAACATTGGAGAGACACCTGATTATCAATTTCTCTGTGTATGGAGCACTGCTTTTGGGAAAGGAGGGCGAGCAGTTGCTGTTGATCATTTTGCAGTGGATGAATTGGGCTGTGTAACATTTAGAGCACAGTAATTATCAGCTCTGTGCCTCGTTATGAGTTATGCTAAGTCATGCATCCATGAAGAACTTCAGAGCAGGGAAGCATATGTGTGCGCACGCACACACGCATAAGCCAACAAGACCAGGGGAAGAATCCGTTTGGGATTAATATGACTGTGAACTGGTCACGGTTCTATCATCTGAGCTATTCTAAATTTATTCAAAAAAGCTGAGACAATACATCCACAACAAAATGGTAGCAAAATATAAGAATTCTTTATGCCTAAAAATTGGGTTTGATCTTTAGTACTAGTTTGAGCTCTCCATGGAAGAGATTCTGTTTCTTTTATGATCCATAACTTTGCAGAAGGCAAAGCATCTTCATTTCTATTAACTATTAGGCTATATTACTGCCCTTAGAAAGGCTGATCATGTCAACCAAATATTAGTTCTCTTAATGCTGTTATAGAAGTCACTGTCTGATCTCATGGCTAATTGTCTTAACTAAAGTAGCGTAACCCCAGTAGTGCCTAAGCTGTTTCAATAATCATAGAATCATAGAATGGTTTGGGTTGGAAGGGGCCTTAAAGACTATCTAGTTCCAACCCCGCTGCCATGGGCAGGGACCCCTTCCACTAGACCAGGTTGCTCCAAGCCTCATCCAGCCTGGCCTTGAACACTTCCAGAGATGGGGCATCCACAGCTTCTCTGGGCAACCTGTCCCAGTGCCTCCCCACCCTCTCAGTGACGAACTTCTTCCTGATATCTAACCTAAACCTCCCCACTTTCAATTTAAACCCGTTATCCCTTGTCCTATCATTCCCTGCACTTGTAAAAAGTTCTCTCCCAGCTTCCTTGTAGCCCGTTCAGGTACTGGAAGGTGCTATAAGGTCTCCCTGGAGCCTTCTCTTCTCCGGGCTGAACAAGCCCAACTCTCTCAGCCTGTCCTCATAGCAGAGGGGCTCCAGCCCTCTGAGCATCTCTGTGCCCTCCTCTGGACTCGCTCCAACCGGCCTATATCCTTCTGATGTTGAGGGCTCCACAGCTGGATGCAGCACTCCAGGTGGGGTCTCACAAGAGCAGAATAGAGGGGGAGAATCCCCTCCCTTGACCCCTCAACCTGCTGGCCACACTTCTCTTGGTACAACCAAGGATATGGTCAGCTTTCTGGGCTGCCAGCACGAACAACAAATATGGAGAGTTCATTATTTCATAATGTTTACATGCAGAGAAATTGAAAAGCTGAAACTTGTCTAATATACTGAAAACTTGAAGAAAAAAAAAAAAAACAAACCCAAATGTCTTTTTTTTTCATTTGTAATTAAGAAAACAATGGTCTTTGTGGGGAAATGGTGGATCCAGGGTGACCTGTGATTTTTCCTTCCTAAGACTGCCACCAATGTGTTTAATAATTAGATGTAGGCAGAATTAGGTGTTTGGACTCAATTTTTTAGATCTAGGGAAATGAAATAGAACAAGTTGCTACACTTTCTAAAAATGAAAAGACAAAATAATTGCTGAAATTGCTGGAGGGTCTTTGCTTTTAAATTCAGAAAAAAATTCTTCTATCAAAGGAAAGGTTTAAAGGGACTATTTTATTTTAATGTTTTTTTGTGAAGTAGAGGGTCCAAATGAAGTGTGAACTATTAAAGGAGTCAAGATTAAAACAGGCAGTTCCTTGTTTCAAACACAGCAAGAGTTGCCTTTGGGTCTAAAGATATTAACATACAACCCCATGAGGTTAATCTCTGTCAATAAATGTGTGTGATTTCTTTCTTGAACTGACAGTATGAAATCGGGAGATGTACCATGCAAGTAGACACAAATCAATCAAATATTGTTTCATATTCTTCCTAACATTGCTATTTAATAAATTTCAGTATGTTACCTGGATTTGACACATGAAGTCTTTTCCTGCCCTGGTTATGTAAATATTTAATTGGCATATGGAGTGTTTTCATGAATTGAAAGAGTTACATTATATAGAGTCAAAACAAGAGGAATAGGGAATCTGAGATGCTCTCTAGTCCATCTCTCTTCCTCTAGCTCTTCTGGAACCATTTATATAGAATCACAGAATGGTTT
>NW_010248475.1:0-2239 GCF_000690775.1 Eurypyga helias
CTAATTTTTTTTTTAAATGTTCATTGGTATTCAAATGCTCTAAAAAATATCAATGTATTTATTTTTATGTCTTA
Source organism: Eurypyga helias (assembly GCF_000690775.1). Taxonomy (NCBI): domain Eukaryota; kingdom Metazoa; phylum Chordata; class Aves; order Eurypygiformes; family Eurypygidae; genus Eurypyga; species Eurypyga helias. Next base: position 75 of record NW_010248475.1, read on the forward strand.
TCCAGATAGGTATCAACAATGTAAAAAAACCCAGCAGCTGAGGAATAGGGAATAAAATAAAAGAAACAAACTTTTTCAGAAACTTTCTTAATTAGACTGTTTATCTTCTAAGAAATTGATTTGTCAGCTGTTTCAGGAACAGTTTTGATGAAGTGTTTTCCAGGAAGGGTTTCTTGATTGCAAGTTGTTTGCTGCTTCCTATAGCCCAAAGCTATAGAAAAACTAGCTGTCAGATAAGACATTCAGCTGCAACGCAAAAAATGTGACTGTTTCAAGTCTCTCACAGACCTCAGGCTGATGACCAAAAATCCCAGCCACCAAGCAGTACAGCTTTCACCCTTCATCTTCATACATGCACATGTGTATCTGCACACAACCGTGTACTAATGTGAGAGACCTCAAATGATTCATTCTGGTGCAGAAAAATGGAGTTTCTGAAAACCCCAGAGCTGCAGCATGGGGGCAAGTGTCTTGAACAGCTTTGACCTAGAAGAAAGTGTCAGCGGAGAATAGTGAAATAATAGATTACAATTTGGTTCCAGATTTACTTTGGAACCACCTATAAGATGCCAGAAACAATGTGTTATGCATGCTTGCTAATATGACAGGAATATGAATGTATGCTCAGAGGCAATCCAGAGCAAATTTAAGAGCTTGGTTATACAGTAATACACAGTTTAATTTAGGTCCTGGCTTCAGGTTGGACAACATGAAGTACTGTCCTCAAACTTTCATTCTGCAAGTAGGTGAAATATTTCGGTTAATATTTTACAGTACCATTAACTGAAAGGGAGATAATCAATTTTTGGGAAAAACATCAGTCCAAATTATTTAAATTTTACAAAACTGTCATCTATTGAAGTTGGAGTCATATGATAACAGTACCTAACACTGATTTTATACATACACATTCATGAAAAGTATGTGTGTGTAAACCATGTTATATCCACTAGGAATTCAAATATTTCAAAACGTTAAATTAAAATATCACTCTAAGTTAATATTGATAGATTGATATCAATAGAATCGTAGAACATTTATGTTGGAAAACATCTTTAAGATCATTAAGTCCAACTGTTAACCTAACACTGCCACACGTCCAAGTCCACCACTAAACCCTGTCCCTAAGTACCACATCAACACACCCTATAAATAACTCCAGGAATGGTGACTCAACCTACTCCCTGGGCAGCCCATTCCAATGCCTGATATAACCCTTTCTGTGAAGAAATTTTTACTAATATCCAATGTAAACCTCCCCTGGCACAACTTGAGGCCATTTTCTTTCCTCCTATCATTTGTCACTTGGGAGAAGAGACTGACACCCACCTCTCTGCACCCTCCTTTCAGATAGTTGTAGAGAGCAATAAGGTCTCCCCTCAGCCTCCTCCAGACTGAACACCCCCAGCTCCCTCAGCCGCTCCTCACAGGACTTGTGCTCCAGACCCGTTCCCAGCTCTGTTGCCCTTCTCTGGACACACTCCAGCATCTCAACATCCTTCTTGCAGTGAGGGGCCCAAAACTGAACAAAGGGTTCGAGGTGCGCTGAGTACAGGGGCTGATCCCTGCCCTAGTCCTGCCGGCCACATTGTTCCTGATGCAGGCCAGGATGCCTTTGGCCTTCTTGGCCACCTGGGCACACTGCCGGCTCATAGATGACTATAAAGGAGACAATTCAGTTTGAATAACACATATATAACTTGTTGAAGCATTCAGCATTGGACTTGTCAGCAGACCTTAAAGGGGAAATTTTTATTGTTATTGCTATATTAAATGGGGACCACCTTATTCATGTATTATGAAAGAGATTTTTACTTGCTCTTTACTAAAATGATATTTCACTAACAGACAGGTTTATGAGGCAAACAACAGGTGGAATGCAGATGCAGGCAGACAGGAGTCCAGCCACCCCTGTGGCAAACGGCACATATCTCCCACCTCACTGTGGTGGGTGCTGCGTAAGGAAAACCTGTTTTTTAACGGCCCACTGGACAGAGCCCAGCCTTACCAGATACTGAGTGCGGCAGCCTTGGCCAAACACCTGCACGGCCTTTTTCATTTAAAGGCTCCAATCCCTGAGGCTTCACGGCACGCGCCCTCAGCCTGCAGTGCTGCCTGCCTTCTGCTCGGTGCAGCGGTGAGTCGGCGCGCTGCAGGACCGAGAA
>NW_010248475.1:2284-7897 GCF_000690775.1 Eurypyga helias
TGCACCAGGGACACTGGCATTAGGTCTGGCAGCTGGCAGGGCACACTTCCCAGTGCCGTACTCTGTTCGGCCATGTTGTCATCTGCGGACGCAGTTTCCGCTGCTCCACAGTGGTTTTATAAATCACTTCAAGAGCACTTGAGGACAAAAAAGCGGCTTGTATTTTCTTTCCTGCCACCCCCCTCTCCAGTAACACACAACACATTTGTTCAGGGATTCTTAGTAAAGCATTCTTTAACATTAATCTAGGGAGAAAATCCTGCAGTGGCTCCTTAAGCTATTGCTCCATTAACACTGAGAGTAACCAGTCTGCAGGCTAGGGATTGCAAAATGGTTTGTCCTTTCTACTTTGCAAAGCAGTATAACTCATTAGCAAGCCCTTGCTAATTGAATTTGATTTAGTGTCAACACCATCACAGTCACACAGAAGCACACCAATAAAATTTCAATCCTGCTTGCTGTGATCATTAAGTCCAGTTGTCTAACAACAGGAGCTCTGCCTTTGTGGTGAAGGTTGTCAGATCAGACTCGCAGGGGCTCTGCATTTCAGTTGCTACATGAAATAAATAGAAGCGCCAAAGCTGCCATCTAAAATATAAGATTAATGGAGAAATTCATTAGTTCAAACGACATGCATAAATGCTGCTGTTGGCTGTTTTTTGGGGTTTCTGATCTCAGTTATCCTCTTCAAAACACAAAACCCTGTAGACCAATAGTGTTTTGAAAGAATGAGTTTGCTAGGAAAATGCCTGGATTTTTTTTTTTTTTTTCCAAAATAAATCTCCTTTCAAATAAACAGAAAAAAAAATATGGAAGGAAAAGGTGTACTCAAAGTATGTCACCGATAATTATGGGTTTTTATATACCAAGCTTGCTGGTAGAGTTAGGCTGATTTATTTCTTTTTCAGCTCTTCAACCAAATGCAAAAGATAATAAACAACAAAAAATTGTTTCAAATACTCTAATCTGGGGGCATTTGCTAAATAACAATACTACTATGAGTAATAAAACCAAACCCCTAAGAACAAATATTGTTGAGATTCTGAGCATTAAAGAAACCAGAAAGAAAATATTAAAAGGTTAAAGGTACTATTCATAATTGTAAAGAACTATTCACTGGACCGACAGTCCATTCTGATTTTCCTCTTTGGCCTCTCACCAGGCCAAGGACATACACTCTTCCTTTTTAAGATCAGTGAGTATTTAACTACTTACACAAAGTAGAGCTTCTTCTCTCTCCTGAGGGTGAAGTTCATGATGTTCTGGGGTTTGTGAACCACCATCATATTTTTATTTTGTCTTTTTATATGCAGGCACACATAGGCACAAACCTACCATTCACCAAAGTGAGGGTCGTTCTCTAGCTCAGCAGGAGTGCATTTGAATCTCTATCTGACAGACCATAGGAAACTTCCATAAGTACTGTAATACTGGATAACTAGGGAGCAGTAGTCCTGTAGGGGGGCCCTTACTGACATCAGTCAATATGGAGAATGCATTTTAAATCTCTGGAATTGCACCTGAAACTAAAAAAAAAAAAACCAAAAACCAACAAAACCCAAAACACCAACAAAAACCCCAAGCCCCAAAAGAAAGCAAGAACAAAACAAAAGAACAACAACAAACCCAACAGCAACCCCCTCATCCACCAAAATGGAAATATTGAGACCTGGTGATTAAAGGTTATCCAGTGACCACTTTCTGTTGACCATTCTCCTTGTAATTTTCCACAGCTAAGCTCCCACACTGCAGAAGTTCAGTCATTAATCCACAAGTATACTCTGTGAAATTTGTATTACAAAATTTCACCCTATTTCTATTCCTGTCCTTATGGCCATTTGTATAGTTTTCCCTATACTACATCCAAAACTTCCAGATTAATAAAGCCTCCCAATTTTGTGATGTCAGTACATCCCTAATAATCATGCCATGGTCATTAATGGAAATATTAAATAAGAGCAGCACAAAAATTGATGCCTGAGGAGCTCCCGAGAAAAATTATTCCGTTCAGTCCATTACTGTATATCCGTCAGCATTATATCATTTATTTTCTCTTATGTTGAATCCTAAAAGCCTGAGATGAAATAAAGAAAACTTCATATTCCAGATTAACCCAGTTTTTTCACCCATAAATGCCTGTTTATTCTCTTCTTGCGTTTGGAATGATACTTATCAAACACTTAAAATTAATTTAATAAATCCTAAATGATCTTAGGGAAATGTTCATATCACAAGGGTACATTTTCAGGGTTTATGGAGAGCTTTCCGTGAAGACATGGAGGCAAATGAGGCATGACAGGCCTCCCCACAGCTGCGCTCTACCAGACGTGTGCGTACCTGGCCTTGAGCTGAGCTCTCCGTGAGCTCTAACCCTGCACTGTCCTGTGCAGTGTGGACACTCCCTGAGTATCTTTACCCTATGAAAGGGCAACTCGCTGATCATACACACCACAGGCACAAATTTTTGGAAATTTCCTTTCCAAGATCACACTGTTCATTGCTGTCACACACTACAGAATTCTGAATTACATATAATTTCCTCTGGCAAATTACAGCCTCACATTTGCAAAAGCTTTGGTCATAAGAACAGTACGGTAAACTATTGAGGTACAAATAATTCCACAATAGAACAAACAGAACAAAATAGTGTGATAGTTAGAGGGCAGTCATTCAAAAGCTGCGCTGCATAGGTGTGTCTAAAAATACTTTCTGCTGGCCCACTGTGGTATATATACATACCCCACCTTACAGAAAATTAAAGCAAAACACCTGAGAGACCTGCACGCTTTTCTGTCTTGCAGCTCGAAGTTCAGTGGGGTTACCCTAGATCTACTTTTCATTTGTTGATGCCAGAATACTGTTGTGTATTCTATTTAATGGAGAAAATAAAAATCCTAGGAACTCACTAATCATCTTCTTCAGCCTAAGACACATGCTCTGATGATCTCAACGTCTGTCACTTCCAGATGGGCTTTGAGTTGAACAATGAGTACAATGACTTGTCTGTTGGACAGTTCGCTGTCTCGTCCAGCAGATTTTGAATTTCTTTCTTCTCTGCTGGGCTGGAAACGATTCACCTTTGGTAAGGGGCAATACTGTGCTGCTTAAAGATTGTTTTCAACCCAGCTGGCCATTTCCCTCCTCCTTTCAAGAAAGCAACTGATCCCTACTCTCTGTCTACGAGAACATCCTTCCCTGTCAGGGTTTTCATCACAAATTGCTGCCTCTTCTCCACGACTGACTTGCAGAGACTAACAACCAGGTCTCTCCTTGTTCCCTTTTCCCTGTGATCCACTCTGAGCCCACAGAAGTGTTCTCTATCACAGGCCAGAATAATGGGATTGATCACTTGATGATTTTTGTCCCTACCCTATCCTGTGCTCAGAGGGACTCAAGATACTTCTGAATTCTTTTAGTCGTTTCCTTAACAAAATCCCCGGGTGGGAGAAGAACTCAGAAACCTGCTTTAGCATTTGCTCCCCAAATTGTGTGTGGGCTGTTGCCTCACTTCATTCTGCCACCGTCTAGACTATTCTGTGAAAAAATCTAGTCCTTATGTAAAAGAAACAGACCAGACGACGTTGTCTAGTATGTATTTTTAAACTCTGCAACTTTGTGTCATTCCAGTTAGCAACAACCAAATGAAGTATAAAAAGATGTCCATTTTTAAGCTGCTGAAATCCAACCGCTTACATAAGACATGACTAATTACAAGGAGGAAACCAAACTTCCACAATGCAGTTTTGCTGGTTGAAGTCCTGCACGGATCTCACCATCATCTGGCCAGAGAACTTAATTGCCTATTGCCTGACACTGGTGGCAATGCAGGGATACAAAATAGGTTAAGGCTGACAAAGTCACTGTTGGAAACAAGGCTGCTGTTTATCCTTATTTTAGTCTGATGATTTCCGATGTTTCTAAGTTTTTTAAGCCTAATGATAGGATTATCTTTATATTAGAGGATTACAGCTGTTTGTATGGCACTGTATTTTTTAAATAGAAAGTACTTTGTATTACATTTACAGATGAAAATTGTACATAGCCTGGATTTTCCTATTAGAAAAGGCTTCCAAACAAGTGTGAGGGAAAATAAACTTCCTTTTCTTTTGTTCTTTTTAACCACACATAGGCTGGTATTCTCTAAAATTCCAGAAAGGAGATAAGTAGCAAGCTAAGTTTTCACTACTTTCAGAAAAATGAAGATGATGAAAAGAATCTAATGGAACGGTTTAATATAACTCTCCTGGTCTGAAGTTTTTGCACTACATGGTCACTGCACCAGAACAGCAGAAAAGTCATAAATAAAGAAGATAAGGCATTTATACAGCCATTTTTGTTCTACTCTCAATAAGACTTTGGTATTTCAAGACATCTGACACAAACACAAGACTAAGTCTGAAGTGCAATTAATTACAATGATATCATGTCCCTTAAAACTGCAAGGGATATTTCTAAGATAATTACTATGAAGCCATATGCAGTATCACTAGATGAAACAACGGTTCTTAAAAACGAGTAAGTAGGTTCAGGCCTGTGATACACTGGTCATGATATTAATATTCAAGAAAGTGTTAATGAACTGCACTGCATAGTCAATATATCATATGAGTAATTGAAAATGTATTCTTGTATCCAAAACTAAGAATAAGACAGTACTGTGCATAATACTTAGGCCTAGAGTTACTTAACTAATAGTGCAGAAATATCAAGAAAACCGCAACATGAAGTTTTATGTGGTTGCACAGCAAGTTGCATATTTTTAATTGCTGTGGTCATTCTTCAGATTTTGCACGTCAACAGATTTGTCATTGTTATTGGGAACTTCAGATTAAAAATACTCTTGAAAACTGTTTATATTGTGAATTTTTCATAACAGTACACAAGCAGCTACCATTTCGGTCCAATGCAACAAGCCCTTCACAGATCTGAAAGCTGTGGTATATAGCTTGTGAGGTTTGAAGTAAGGGTACAGTGAAAAGAGCCTGGAATGACAGATTGAATTAGAGGAATGCCTGCTCAGATCGAAAAATTCCCCAAACTGTAAATAAAAACATATGGCTTCATCTCTCTAGATTTGGCAAAGCATGCTATAAATGTATCTCTTCTAAAGAGGGGAACAGAAAACCAAAACCATCTACAAAATCTTGAAACTGTCAGTTGAACTGACAACTTATGTTGCAGAAGAATCTGATCTGAACCGTGCTTGCCCAACTACCTGGCGTCATCTACTGCAATCCACTTATTGCAAAGGATTGCTGAAGTTGTTTCAGATATAGTGAGAATGTATTTTCCTATCCCGTAAAAATTTTGGGTATTTCACAGCTTTTCTTATTCTGTGACGAGAAATACAAGGTAATTAAAAAATCATATGTATGTATGTACCAGATTTTAATTCCCTGTCCTGCTTCTTCCAAAGATAAAGTCTGTGCCCTCTCATAATGAAGATGATCTCCTCATTACCCATCCAATGGCTAGTCTGTCCCACTTAGGGCTATCCTACCTTGAATAAACATTGAAATACTTTTTGCAGTAGAGACTTGAACTACACTGTACCACAATCCGTCTGGCTGGTTATCCTCTAGCAAAGACTGTGTTTGTAGCAGGAGAAGGTTT
>NW_010248475.1:7928-39685 GCF_000690775.1 Eurypyga helias
TCCAAATAGGCTACCCTGGTAAATGTAGCATACCTGTTCCTACAGGCAGTTTTGATTTTGAATACTGAACATTTTCAGATTAAAAAAAAACCCCAAACCAAAAAAAAACCCACGATATTTTTAATCAACTGAAAAATTTGGAAATCTCAGTCAAATTGAAATCAATTGTTTTTCAAAATTATACAGTCGTCAGACTTATTCACCAATATCAGCACTGGTGCAGGAAAAGCCATTTTGGTATATTCCATTTCACTGAAATACTACCTGTTTCACAATGTCATGCCTCAGATGTGATTTTACTGTATCAAAAAATTGAGGACTTACAGCTGCAATAAATTAATTTAGAGGAACCTAAGGACAATGTTCTTTTTTTTGCTGACTTTAATATCTTTCTTACTGGGCTTTCATAGCACTTTAATAACAACAACACTTACTAGTACTACAACTAAATTTGCACACTGAGACAAACAAGTTTTGGATCCCAATTCAGTGATTTCAGCACAGTTTCTAATCACTGCCTGGGGTTGGTGCCTCAGCCCCAGAAGTTTCTAGAAGTAACTAAATGTTACTTGTACTATTGAGAACTCAGTTTTCAGTTTTCCATTTGTTATAAACACGAGGAAGTTACTTTGGTGACCAGAACTCTGTTGTGGTGGGTCCCAGCTTAATTCCAGCAGTGATACTAGCCTTCTTCCCTTGGGCACTGTGCTGGTTGTGGCTGGGACAAAGATAATTTTCTTCATAGTAGCTAGTATGGGGCTATCTCTTGTATTTGTGCAGGAAACACTGTTGATAGCACAGGGATGTTTTTGTTACTGCTGAGCAGTGCCTACACAGAGTCAAGGCCTTTTCTGCTCCTCACCCCACACCACCAGTGAGTAGGTTGGGGCTGCACAAGCAGCTGGGAGGGGACACAGCTGGGACAACTAACCCCAACTGACCAGAGGGATAATCCATACCATATGGCTTTGTGCTCAGCATATAAAGCTGGGGGAAGAAGAAGAGGACTTTCAGAGTCATGGCATTTGCCTTCCCAAGTAACCGTTACACATGATGGAGCCCAGCTTTTCTGAAGATAGCTGAACCTGCCTGCCCATGGGAAGTGGTGAATGAATTCTTTGTTTTGTTTCACTTGTGTGTGTGGGTTTTGCTTTACCTATTAAACTACCTTTATCTCAATCCACCAGTTTTCTCACTTTTACTCTTCTGATTCTCTCCCCCATCTCACTGGAGGAGAATGACTGAGCAGCCATGTGGTGCTTAGTAGCCGCCTGGGGTTAAGCCACAACAGGCATTTTTAGGGTTTGGAGACAAGCCCAGGCATATCCAGATACTTAATAATACATTATAGTTATTTCTGAAAATGTCTCTTAGTTTCTTCAGGAGTTAATTCTGTAATAAACTAATATGCAGCACAGTCCTTATGAAAAGGGTGGGTCTGGAAAACCTCTTTTATAGTATCATGACAATACAACAACAATTCACTCCATACCTCTCTACTGATGTTCCAAGCAAGCAAAACTGTGGGGCAAACACTCTTCTTATTTTTCAATTTAAGAGAGAGAAAAATCAGGCTCTAATTTTAAATTTACAATGTTAATGCTCAGTCAGAATTATTTTTCACAGATTGGGAAAAATTATAATGTCATAATAAATAGAACAGCATGCACTCGTAAGGTTCTGATTGATTTATTACACCATCTGAAGGAAGCTGTACATATCACTATCATTCATATGATGTCATGGGTATTTACACAATCTTAAAGATGAAGTTTATAAAATAATGTGGAAGAAACTAAGTTGGATATCATTTATTTATTTACAGGCTAATTCAGTGAAAAGCTTGCAACTACTGTCACATGAGGCCTAGAGTAGCCATATAATCTGCACAATGGGAACTCAGATACATCTTTGTCAAAGCATTGACATTAGTAACCATGGCAAAACAAAACTTTGCTGTAAGACTAAAGGTCAGCTGATGATTGCTGTGCTGCTTCTACCACATTTTATATTCCATTTATGAATCTGCCTGGTTTCAAGCTAAAACTGGACAGGTTATTTTCGCCAATTACTCCTGCAGAAGGCTAAAGACATAGAAGGAAAGGCCATCTATTATTAATGAGTAACTTGATAAAAGTCCAATGGGGCTCACATGACATGATTTCCTACAGTATCATACATACATTATATCGGTAAAGAAGCATGCAGGAACCAATCTGGTTCCATCTAGTGGAAGTCACTTGACTTGCTTGTAATGTAAATGCTTATAAAACATTACCGTCATCATAACAGTAAAGATTACAGTAAATATAAAAGTATAGAACAGTACAGTGTATCTTACCATAACAGAATAAATCATTAAGAACAGGCTAAATGTATCTGAGTATTAGCCAACTCCATGGCAGCATATCAGAAAGCAAATAATTACCCAGGGTCTCAGTAGACCAGGCTTAGTTCCACAAAACAAAGTTTTTATAGAATCAGGTTCCCTACCCCATCCTAGTGATGATTTTTTGAGACTAATTAATACATTTTAAGTAACGAGCACATCATTGGCAGGGAACAACAGGAATATTTTTCCTAATGGACCTTTGTTTAATACTTGTTGTGCTTCCATTGTAATAACAAAACATTATGTCAATTTAAGAAGCAAAGACTTTTTACATGTAAGATAATTCAAACCTATGTGTTTACATTTAGGTAACATATGTATGTACCTATGTATACTCTTACACAGGTGTGTTCTTCGCTGTCCAATTGCAAGACATGTGAAGGGTAAGAGAAGTAAGGTGGTAGTTTTTGCCTTCTCAGGTACACACTGTACCTGTTGTAAACATTTCCTACACCTGCAGAACCTTCCAATACCTGCCTGTGACAGTGAGACCTGTCACCACCTAACTGTGTAGCTGACCACATAAACCTATTCTGTGAAATCCATGCCAAGTAAATCTCCAGACCACAGATTCATAGGTGTTGTACATTAATATTACACTGACTTTAATGAAACTAACTTACTGCAGTTGAAAGCCTGGCCAAGTTTACTTCTATGAGTTCACATTTGAGAAAAACAAGATCAAAAATGTAATTTAACAACTTCTTGTTTGTTTGTTTGTTTTTTAACTGGTGTAGAAGGCATTATCAAAATGTTGGGTAGCTTGTTAAACTAGTTACTTGTGAACTCCACTTTATATTCAAGCAAAAAAAAAAAAACCATAAACAACCCTTTTTTTCGTACAACATGAGCAGCAAGTTTGTAAGTGTATAGTTATAGCACACAAGAAACATATGTATCCGAATATATAATCGTCTTGTACAAACATTTATTAACTTAATATTTATAGGCTGGATTATTTATTAATACAGTATGACTTCCACATCATATCAGCTGTACAAGGGCAATTTTTCTAAATGGTTCTGATGACCATCTACCCCCACCCTTCAAACATTCATCATAAAGCATCTTCGCAGAGTTCATTATTTGATGGTGACAGCTTGCATGTATAAACAGGACATAATCATGTAGCATTTGGGTTTTTTCTGAAATTTTGTTATGAATATACAATGTTGAGACTAATGAACTTCATCGTTTAGATTCACAGCATGAATTCCAGAACATCAGAGGCTTAGAAATGTTTGCAATATATTTATTTTTCTTGATGAGAGTCAGAGTTATTTCTATTTTGTATTTTAAAAGTCCCAGTACTTTAAATGGCAGAACACTTCTAATTTACTTGATATTTTTTATCATGAACAGAAGATCGAAAGCTACAGGTTACTTTTTATGAAAAGAAACCTGTTATGTTCTAATTGGTTCTTCTAGGGAGAAGTGATAGTTCTGTTTATAGCCACATCCATACTGTCACTTTCCTACTTTCACTAGGTAAAGTAGGAAATATTATCATCATCATCATCATCACATTGACTTTCATTTCTGGAAAATTGATGTAAATAAATGCTGCAACCAAACATAGAAATGAAGCAGTTTTAACCTGATTCACTCATCTTTCTGAAAGTGCTGTCCAGTGCTGAATTATATTTAATTTTGTATTCTACCATGTCATAAATATTCAATATAATAACTGCAGGCTGAATTTTGTTATGTGTTTCTGAGTGTAGAGATGAGACGACAAAGGAGGCTACTGACATATATGAAAAAGGGTTAGTGTGTCTTGAAATACTATGTTGTTTTCCAATTTACCATCTACAGCATAGCTACAGAAATTTAAATTAGCCAAAATGAACAGCACTTCTAAAAGCCCTTTATTAGCAGACACCTAATCAGGTATCCTCTATAACAGATCAGCCAAAAAGTTATGCTTTCTAGCACTTTCAATCCTCGCTTTTTTGATACCAAATTTGGTCCTGTTCTGCAAGAAATAGCACTGACCTGCAGTTGCCCAGCTTTAAGAATATTCTGAGAGGTAGTCAGAATGTCAGATGACTTGATCCAAATGCAGGAAAGTGAAAAAAAACAAACAAACAAACAAAAAAAAAACCCCAAAAAACCCAAACCAACCAACAGCTAACAACAGCTAATTGAACACATCATATTGAAGAGGGAGTGAGAACTGGTGGCTGACACTAATTCAGCAACCTGAACCATGATAACAGATATTTATAAAAGCAACAAGCAGGCCACTACAGTTTAGAGGCCTGTTGTACATGATGCCTTTTTAATCTGTGGATTCTATAAATGGCAGTAATTGTTACTGAATTGCAAAAAAAAAAACAATCTGTGGATGGATCTGCTAAGAGTTCAGAACCTGTTACCGAATGAAACATTTTCTCTGAGGATCTTTTCTTATCAAACCAGGAAATAATATCAATTTCTACATTCCTATAAGCAAGAATGATTTGGGAATTATATAAAATCATGCACAATGGAGATTGTGCATGATTTTAGAAATAACTTTTAAATTTCAGGTCTTCAAATATCTTGATTTAGTTAAAACTAGTGACTCTAAATAACAGGTATTAGCCAAAGTTTGGTTTTAGATCCAGTTCTGAAAAAAAATGTTTTTACCCTCAGTACTCCTAGGAAATCCACAGAAGTGAAGCCTTTCGGTGATCTGCAGATGTAGCTTTAAAATTACATTGCATTTTTGCCTGCCCTTTTTTTTTGTGTTGCCATAGATTTCTTTTTCTTCTTGATCAAAAAATCTGAGAGTTTAACTGTTCAGCTAAGTATAAAAATGTATAAGTTTAGTTCAAATCCTTTTTCTATGACAGCACTCCTTTAAAATATCATTCCTAGCTTTTTAACCACTTCAGTTAAATTCAGTGAATTTTACATTTCTCTAAACATTTCATCAGAAAAGGAAACAGAAATGTTTAATAACTTAAAATTATTAATGATTCCATTAAAGGTTTAAGAGGATTAGAAACAAGGTGCTGGGTAGAAGGTAAATTCAAGGACATCATGTACCCTCTTAAAGAAAAAAAAAAAAAGGTAAGGGGAAAAAAGGCTTTTCAGTTTAAAGAAGATCAAATATTTAGAAGTTTTGGCAGGGTTTTTTTTTTTTAATGATTATTACCTTTTAAAATTTTTTTCCTGTTTCTTCCTATTTCAAAAGTAATTTATATTTTCTTGCATATTTTACATAGAAGGTTATTTTCTAAGGATGTTAATCATATGTACAACCCAGCTAACTCTGTAATGATCACTGTGCCACCAGAAAAACAGTTGAATTGAACACATAGCTTCGATTGCTCTACATTCATGTATGTGCGCACACACACACTTATGTATATAGGAATGTGGTTTTGTATCCAGTCTTGATACAGGGAATATTCTACAAAGTGTAAACTGGCAAGAATTTTCAATTTCTGTAGGAAAAAACTGAAACTGAACATGCAATTTTAGGTCAAAATATTCATTATGCTGATGTTATCTAGAAGATTTTATTTAAAATTACATAGCCATTAAAATCATGCTACCCTTTTTTTTCTGTTCTGGGCTTCTTGGGCAATATTATATTCAATATGTGATCAAATATGGCACTACTTTATGATTCTTTTCATCAGAGTTGCATTATTTCTAATGCTTTATGGAGACATTGTATGGCCAGGAACAGAGGAATGCTAAGTTGACTGAGTGTAGAAAAACTCACCATCAAGCTTTCAAATTATAATTTCCATGTCACTTAAACTCTTATTTGGAGAAGTATGAAAAAAACCTAAACTTAAAAAACATTCAGCATTAACATGAGTTAACATTTATAGTATAAATATCTAGCACAGAACACAGACTGCATTTTTATAATTTTTCTGTGGAAAATTGACTACAATCATCCCAGTATGAGTGTAATTCCTATCCTTTGTATGAAGCCCACATAAATAACAAGATGAGTAGGCAGGGGAGAGCTGAGTGTTTTTACAACTTCAAGCACTGTAGAGTGAGTACCTGAAATTTCACTTCAGATTATTATATAAAGAAATGAACCCTAAAATGTGATAAGAATTTGAACATCTCCCAAATGCTGCATTCTAGTGTATAATTTCTTTTATTCTTGTGCAAACTCTTCTCAACAATTTATAAAATAGCTCATTTTATCCTATTCAGCAAACAACATTGATTTCAACCATCTCATAACCTGCTTTTCTGTTTTCACAGAAAATAACCTCACCCACTAAGTACAGTTTTCCTACCATTTTTTCCTTTGTATTTATGTGTAATGCAAAAAAATCCTCAAACATAAATATATAATCCCTTGTACATAAATACATAAGCACACCCAAAATACATCCCTCCCCTCCATTTTCACATTTTTTACAATAATTAATAAACAATCAAGAGACACCTTTTTAGTTTCCTTTACATTCCCTGTTATTTCATCACATTCTTTTCATTTTGTGTTTATTGGAGCATCTTGTTTAGAATATTAATGGGTACTTCTTAGACCATATGTCTTCTTGGTTACTATATGCTTTTGAACCATCCCAAGGCCTGTCTGTTGGGTGTTGGATTTCTTTTTTTTTTTTTGGTGCAATCAAGAAAACTTTTTTTTTTCATGCCTATTCCTCTTTAAATCCATATTCAGGTTATTTGAATTCAAATGTGAGATTTTTTGGACTGCAAATTTATCCTAGCTGTCTGCAGAACAATAGATTGGCCTGTACACATTGGATGTTATGGATCAATAGCAACATGAGCAGTTTCTTAACTCTGTATTTACAATTTCCTTTGATATGTACTATAAGGAGGGACAAATGTTTCGTTGGCCAGTGAAGCCTTATCACACTGCAGAGATCTGGAAACCCACCCTCTGCTTGCAGGGAGATGCTGGCATTAAGAATGATAAAATCCTTGGCACAATGTTTTCAAACTAATCTATATGAAGGTTCTTAATGGCTCAGAAATTCAGTGTAGAATGGGTTAATTCCATGGTTTAAATCTTAAGAAATGCTTTATTCAGAAATCTAGGTTGAAATGACATATAGGCAGAAGATAGCTGACACTTAGTACCAATACAATACATGATTTTAGTGGAGTCTAGTTAAATCTTGGCAATACAAATACAATAACTGACAGGACTTTAAGGCTTAAATATATACTTTTAAGAAGTGTCTAAACTGTGTGTTCAGCAGTGTTGGCTTGATGTATGTCTTCTATGGAAACTTCTGGTAGGCTTACAGATACTAATTCCTTCTTTCTTTCTGACATCACAAGCTGCCATGTCAAATCTACATTCAGAAGCAGCTAAACACAGCATTATTAGCTTTTGTTTGCAGTTACTTCTAAAAAATGAGTCCAAGCCCTAGCTTGATTATGTGGTAGTATATAGTTAAACAGCAAAAAATTTCAGGAGTTAAAGAAGAATATTTACTAAACAAAATACTGCTTTCCTGCCTGCAGAGGCTTCCAGAGCTACTTTTCCAGTTAATAGCTCCTGACTTATAACTTTGTAAGCAATATATGTCTCCAGATTTTTTGCAGCAATCATGAAATAAATAAATTTTAAAAATTGTTTCGATTTCGTTTGTTTGGTTGGTTGGTTTTTTCTGTGTTTTGTTTTGTTTTGCTTTCATTGTTTGTTTAGTTTTGGGTGTATATTTTGCCTTTTTTTTTTTTTAATAAGAGAATTTATCTTCTTTTTGCACCCTCTCAGGACTAGTTAAGTCCCTCCTGAAACAGCTTTTGAACACCAGTCCTTTTACAGCTGAATAAAGTCTGGTAAATCACAAGGGACAAAGGTCTCTACTGCAGTGTACGTAAAAAGAAGATTTACAGTCATATGCTGTATTGAGCAGCATTGTTGAATAGAATATAGCACACCGCATCTTTGACAGGCTGAAAGAAACCACATGCCAGCTCTGATTTCAGACTTGCATAAGAGGCAAACCATGTTGTATCTTCAGCACATCAGGCAATCAAGCAGTGAAAGGGTTAGGGAAAAGAGGAACTGGGAATGAAAGTAAGGTTCAACCTGGTTTTGTTGTTGTCCTACATAATACATAATATTGCTAGCTTCAGTTTTTTCCCATTTATATGCTCCACAGGGCAATTATATGGCCCTTATTCACTTCACCATTAGTAGCAATGAGAGGCTACAAACAAGATTTTGTGTAACACCATTTTACTCAAGCTGTCTGGGGAAGAAGGAAGAAAATGTCATCCAATCTGTGTTGTCTAAGTACTTTTGGATCATCTGAGCAGCCAGGTTAGCATTTCAAACACTTTCTGCTTTTTCTGGAACTATCCAGATCTATCTGGAACTAGCTGGAACTAGTCCATTCTTTGACAAAAAGGGAATTTATCTTCCAGTTTCAATCAGATAAGGATTCTGTGAAAGGAATATGGGCCGCCCATTTATTTCTTAAAGATATTCAAACACAATTTTCAAAGAAATTAAATCTCAGGTAGCAGCAGGAAGTGTCCTCACATTTACTATGGAGTGCTGGGGAGTGAGGATTCAAAATTATGTCACCTAGGTGAAGTTGTCATCACAATCCTGAATGTTCAAGGAAAAGATCAACAACAGAAGAAAAAAAAATTATGTTTTTATGCATACAGGACACAGAAAACAAACAAAAAACTCCAGCATATAGTCTGACCCATATAGGCTTTCACATGGTACAAGTATAAGAAGTGGGACAGCGGAGAGAATATATGAATTATTCTTAAGAAAGTACACCATTTTCAAATTAAATGTTACAATATTTTACAGGTTTTGTGTGAATCTAGCTCATATTTTAATGACTTCTAGTGCAAAACTGATATATTACTGTACTGTCAAACTATGGTCAAAATGGCACTTGGAGGTCTCAATTTACCTTCTGCAATGTCAACTTTTGAAAAGTTAATGTCAACTTTTGAGTACTTTATGCTTTTGTTCATGCTTAAACCACACATGACCACATTTTGCATAAACTAACATAAATTTTAGCTTAGAATGTTTAGGATAGTAGTTGATTTCCAACCACCAAATAAAATGTGGTGGGGTTTTCTAAAAGTCTTCATATTAAAGATAAAACTTGCTCTAAATCACAGTTTCAAAAAGCCCTAACTCTTGGCATGCTGTTAGCAACCTGAACACAGATTTTGACTAGAATGTTATGCAAGACTTCTCTCTCTAATCTAGCAAGTACAGTACATGACCTCTTAATGCGATGCACATCTAAATGCTATGGTATGGACTCTTTTCATTGCAGGCATATTGATTGGTATAGACAGAAAATCTTTAAAGGGATAGACATTCACCTGCAAATGACGAAGTACCTATATCTTCTCATAGTACACCACTACATTTTCTCTGATCCCATACAAGCCTCCTTCCCTAAGACTACATTATTGTCAATAACAAAAAAGGGCTTCATCTTTTGAAGACACACTTCATTGGTTGAATTACATGGAATTGTCTGAAAACATGAAGTTATGCAGGCACCAATGAAGCTGCATTGCATTTAGGAAAGTAGGCTATGTCATATAGGATCAGAGAAGGGAGTCCCACAAGCTTGATATCCTCCTTTCATATAGGACAGTCCTAATTTTTTAGAGAAATGTGAAAGCCTCCAGAATTTCACACATCTTTGGTCATGCTTAGCTACAGATAATCACAAAAAAATTCAGATCGGAAGGGAGCTCTGGAGTTATCTATTCCACCCTCCCGCTTGAACAGCAAAGTGAACAATGCCTTCCTGACTCCAGCATCAACTAGTTTGTATGGGAACATGAAACTTTTTCTATAACCTTTCATAATGCACATATACAAACTATAGATGATATTTCTGGACATAAAATGGTCCACTGTCAGGTATTACTATCTTAATACATGTTTAAGCAGACCTCTCATTTTATCCATGAATGCTAGGCAGCTTGTCTCCATTGGCATACACCAGGTCCTGCCATAATATAATGTACTTAAAGGTATCTGCAGATCAGTTCATTGGTTGAGCATGACCACCTGAATTTTATTATCTAATCTTGGAAAGCATTTCAGGTCTATATGATTCCCAAAGGTCTCAGTCCCCCTACTTTTCCCCAAAATTATTGTTATTTATCTACAAGACAGAAAGGAGGTAAAGAGAGGTCCTATCTCATTAAAGATTATCAAAACTTAATTTACCAAGTATATGATTGCAGGAGAATAAAGACAGAAGGCCTGAGTCCCTCTTACCATATGCCAGTATAAATTAATTTCCTTAATGTAGGAAAAGATATTTGGGATACATGTTCAATTTCCTATTTTATATTTTCCAGAGCACATACGTATCAGACTCTCAGTTGCATCCATTTCCAAATCCATTTCCATCTGGGGTTTCAGTGAAATTACTATGAAATTAAGAGCAGAATGTAGCCCTTTGGCTTGTCCTTGTTATTTATTTTGTGTGTGTGTGTGTATGACTTTTTTTAAAAAGCGATTGGGTTTTTGGGAAAATACAAACCATTTCCAAGCACACAAGTGACTTGATTTTTTTTTTTTTTACTTAGGGATTTATATTACCAACTGTTCATTGACTTAGCCAAATGAAGGGAAACTGAAGCTATTCTCCTAAGTGAAGTTTTCTGTTCTCTGAAAAAGCTTGCCAAGAAATGGATACTTTAGCAAGGGAGCAAGGACAATAGATGTTGCATGTTGCATGGAAAAAGAAGTCTTTTATAAACCAATCAATTTACTTTTTGCTTAGCACATATCCAATGACTGTTTGATTGTGTATCTGCGATGATAAAGGGTAGTGATTATCTTCACTGTAAAATGTTCTCACAGATTTGAACAATGACTTGAAGATCACAGGCAGCAGGAAAAATGTCTCTTTCCCCCAAATTTCACACTGTTTAAGACTCAGATCTTGTGCAGGAATCTCCCTGGGAAGCAGGTTTGGTTATTTGTTTTGTTTTGGTTTGGTTTTTTTAATAGTTGCAGAGCACTTGCTCATGTTTTAGACCATTAGATACTGACCAGAACCCTACTGTGGACTCCAGCATTTTCTATCATATCTTACTTCCTTTGGCACAGCTGCCCATAGATGCCAGGCAGAATTGGTGCTCTTCCCTGCACATTAGCTGGGTGACCATGAGTCGCAAACACAGCACATGCTAAATTATCTATCTATCTACCACAGAGATCTTTGAAATGCCAGAGCGATTCTGTGTTTCTCACTGTTAGTGCTGTGTTCAGTGCAACTGAGAGCATTGGGATAACATTTTCCCCCTTCCTACAGAATATAATAGATACAGAAGTTTCAAATGTACTCAAAAGGAGCAGCAAAAATCCCAGTGAATCAAAAAACATATAGTGTGAAATAGAGCATCCTTCAGCAATGAAGGGTGAAGCAGCTAAATTTTCTCCTCCTGCTGGTTAGAAAGGGGGTTCAGGCACCTGAACACCTAAAGATAAGAATACTCTGAATACCTGTTTGCCTTTTGAAAGTAGAAATTAATTTGAAGAAAAAAATATTTCACAGATTATGTTCATCCTTTTGGAAGGAAAGATTTGGGGCCTAAGAAAGTATAATGTGTTTTCCTTAGTGTTGTGATATAATAGAACAGAATGTACTTTTGACTCAGATGTCTGATTTTTAATGTTGTTTTTGTTACGTTGTGTTTATTTTGCTCTATAAAATGTGAAAAGAGTAAAGACGTGTGTATTTTCCATACCAAGCTGCCCTTCTAGGAAGGGCAAGTTAATCTAGACAGGGTCCTTTTTTCTTCTGTAATTTAAAGGTTATGTGATGCTACTTTGCCTTAAAAGTAACTGCTCTAGACTTTTGCTTACTCCATGATTTGGCACAAATGTGGAACTTACAGTGTTACTTTTCTGTTTTTCTTGAAAATTCAGTACTTTGTTCTGTTAAGCAGGTAATTTTTCCTTCCACTTCAACAACAAAAAAAAGACCTCCACCTACATTTAAGTAACAGCTGGAAAGTATTTTGTTGGCTTGTAACAAGCTATATTTCAATATATAGTTTCTTTTCTTTTCAGATACTATTAATTTTATGAAACATGCAAAGACAGTTCATATTTCTGGTCAAGAAGGTTGAAAAGAGTATGGCAAAGGGACTTGTCAGACTTGAAAGACAGCATCAGAAGTACTAGCTTCATCCCTCCTCAGCATACCTCTGGAGAATCAAAATCAGGTTGAGAACTGAAGTCAGGTCAATACTTCAATTTTTCATAAGTTAATACCATTAGCATTGTTGGGCTGGAAATAATATTTGCTTTGATTTTTTGCTTTGTTTTTTTGGTATGGTGCATTCTTAAGAAATGATGCTTATTTAATCAAGTAAGGATTCTGGAAAATGGCTTTGCTGTGAATTACACCAGAGATATCATGCTACCTTTGAATGGAAATAGCTATGTGGTCGTTATTCCCTCATGTGCTGCCCCATGTTTTCTGTAAGCACTGGCATGTAATGAACGTCCTAATTCTCTCCTCAGTGGATGTCTTCTCTGCCTTACATAGAAGCATTGAGAGTCTTGTACTTTTTTATTCACCTTGGACTAATTTTTTCCTCGTGTCATCCTCATGACTTGAGGAAAACAAGATGGTAAGTCTGTAAATATTCACATACACCTGTAACACCTCTGGAAGCTGGAATTTGTTTATTCACTTTTAACTGTTATTCTCACCATTAGCTGAACTGGATGATCCTGAGGTTCTATAAGTCCTATAAAAAAAATTGACCAACATCTTGCCAGCTAAAGTAAACCCAAGATTTTGAAAGCGATGCCTTAATTGTTATGAAGGGAAGGCAAATCTGAAATGGCTTGCTTTCTGGAAACTCTGCTGTTTAAACTTGACTGCCTTTAGAGTTATCCCTTGTATCTTGTCTTATTTGGCAAATACCCTTAGAGCCGCTGGCATGTGGAAGATTTTGACCATGGCCATTTCACTCCAGAAATGAGAAAAAAAAAAAAAAGCGCGCCCATTGTTGCTCACAATAGAAAAACCAGCAATTATAATTTTTGTAATTTCAGAGCCAACGTCCCATTCTTATATCAATTAAAAATACTATTTAATTTCTACTGAGGCTCCTAAGTTTCACATATATACTGAAGTACGTTGATGAATTAGGTATTTCTCTCTGTTATGTTCATTAAAAAATGAAAGCTTTGAGGCTTCACCTCTCATGAAAGAAAATAAGCCATTGCAAGTGTATGTTCTCCTTGATACATGGGTAGTCCAGATCATCATTGTAACCAATGACACTTCAGGTCTAGGAAACCAGGGATCCAGAACAATTCACACTGCATAACTCATGTATTGGATAGTTTCAAAGCTTCTATTATTCTAACACCTGAATTTTCTAACACTAAAGGCCTGCCAGGCTTCTGCGCTAGCCTCAGTGACCAAGCCATACTCTGCAACATGTTCTTTTATTAGTCATTCTCACTGCACAGACAGCTGCAATAGATCGGTATTTTCTGAAATCCTGCATGCTGGCACTTCGGAAAGCAGTGACTATCTCTTGAGAAGATAGGTCCGTTTTATGTCCAACTCAGAGTTTGTGATCTCTACCAACAATGAAACTGTGGCTTTCAGAAAGTGGGTAAAACTCTAGGAAACAAGCTGAGCCTAGCTAATTATATGCAAACTGTAAAAAAAAAAAATCATCAGATAAGCCCATCAAACAGCAGTTTCCAGATTGTGGTCTATAGATTAGTGGGTGGTCTGTGAGTCCAAGCCCAGCAGCTTGCAGCTGCTCCAGAGAAGCTATTATTTTATTTTCATTTATAACATCTTAAATAGAGTTTTAAATTAGAAGTTTAATGCTAGGGCTGAATAGTGATCCATAAAAGAACGTAATACATATTAGTATAGTGATCAAAAAAAGTTTGAGAACCATCATATTATATGTAATGTCATCTAATGGCATCTACTTTATAGTTAGTCCCATGCTGCAATGCAACGGGCAGATCTCCATTAGACTCATGTCACACAACAGAGCAGAGAACCTCAAGTCCAACAGGAAAGTTGGACTTACAAATTTCATAATTTTTTTTTTCCCCAATAAATCTTGTCTCAGCTTTCTGACCTGGAAAGTAATTTTTTTAAAATCGACATTTTCAAAGGAAACCATAAAACTGACACAGCTATTTTTCAATGTTGTCAATACTCCCATGTTAGGGAGAACAAGTACATTTCAGTTGTGCCCCATAGCTTTTCTTAACAAAAAATTTTTTTGAAAATCCACTTATTTAACTTGTTTTATATATTTTAATTTAATTTCCATATTTCTTTGGCTACCAATTGCATTCATTCAACATGCAAACATACAAAATGAACATGTTCTTCAGCAGCTCCTTGAAATATCCTGTTTCTAAGATGTTTGGCTAAGCGTCTTTAACTGAGAGCCCGTCTTTAACTGGGATGGGTTTTCTGACATGCTCATGTATTTTAGTAATTCAAATTCCACAGAAAAGCAATGTAACATGTAAAGATACTTTAAAAATAACCTTTATCCATATCATTAACTTCTAAAACCATGCCACATATTTACAATTTTCACTGAAGTTAATGACAACTCATGATATTTATCGTATCTATACTATTCTCCTGGTCATCTCTCCCTATCAATTTACATGCCCAAATTTTTATCTTAAGATTGAGTTTTTCAACTTTATATTTTAAAGGTGACATGGCAAAAGGGAATTTTTTTCTTAGCCAGTCGTGAGCTAAGAGAATAAAAACATGTTAAAGAGAAAGAAATAAATGTTACAGAAAATTCATCTTGAAAGATTTGTTTTCATTACTTCCTTGCTTTATATGCTTTCTATGTATTGGAAGACAGAGAGAAGAACATTATGTTTTCTTGTGAAAGGATGGGGGGGGGGGGGGGGGGTGAGGGTGGTAAAAAGTATTGGAATGGAAAAGGCTGCTGTTTTCATGTAAAAAATCAGCATGTTTTACCTTGTGCTCTGGGGTTCCAAATTGCCAATCTTGTGATGCGCTGTCACAACTTATGCGTGACTGACTGGTTACAGAGCCTGCTGATCTATATGGAGAGGTGAGAATTTGTCACTGCATAAGCAGAGAGATCAGTCAGATATAGTGATAGATCTGTTCTTTGCCTAGATTCGTCTGCTGCTATATTAGGGTGGCTCAGCGGCTGCCAAATCAAATTCTGAGCCTAGTTTTGTGGTTGAAAAAACAGGAAAAAGAAGTAGTGATGTCCTGACACAATCACTTTGGGATGCAATAAGCGTGGAGAAAAAAAACACTCATAACCTCTGTGGTGCTGTGCTCCATCTTCCAGGGCAGCCACAGCGGTCCTGGAGTTATTTCAGTCATTGCAGTGCACTCGCAACACAGTACAGCACAGCACAGTGTGGAAACAGATACCTACCTCTCCAGGGACTGTCAGTAATGAAGACATTTTGTGCGGCTAAATGTGTCACTACCAAAAAACATACAACAGTACCACAGCACTATAAAGGAGAACCTCCGCTTGCAGGGAGAAAGGGAGCCCTCATGCAGTGTTTGAAGTAGTGTACAATGCTCTACTTGGTTTTTTTAGGCTTGCTTTAAAACTGCGAAGCCTTTGTTTCAAACATGTAGGCCCTAAGTGGGCTCATTCTCAGACAGAAACACACCTGTCTAGAAGCCCTGTTAGTGTGGAGTTCTACAAACAGTGGCATGTTTGGACGACACACTGACGGTTTTAGCACAAGATTTGCCATGTACCAACGTAACTCAGGGGACTGAGGTGGGTTATGCTTGTCCTAGTTTGGAGCTCAGGTAGAGGTGGGATGCAACAAAATTACAGCCTCCACGCAAATATCTGGCACTCCAAGCAGAAACACAGGAGATCTGCAAGGAGTAAAGCTCTTGTCTCTGTAAACCTACCCTCCTCATCCCAGATGCTGTGACGTCTCTGCTGGAGAGATGGGTGACAGCTTACTGAAAGCCACATGTAGCATCCACTGCAAGTCAAAAATGAAAACACATAGGAGAGGAAGAAGGGATGAACAGAATGAAAAGGAACGTGCAGGGTGCTTGCATAGTTAATGCTCTATTCCTGACTGTTGTCTCCTTCATCTTGTCCCTTTTGCAATAGGCCTGGTAATCTCTATCCATTGAAATCCCCTCAACATGCCATGCTTTGACCATAGGAAGATTAGACCTAAAAGTTGAAAAGTGAACTTAACTGAAAAAAAGCACATCAAAATTACAACTATCTAACAGCTAGAAAGTTCAGTAGAGTTGCTGTGGTATCAAATTAATGAAGTGAGATGTTACGCACATAGGATTTACAGAGTCCTTTTTCAGCCCTTCTCTGTGCTTTTCCTAGAAGCTACAGACACACCTGAGACTGGTGGCTTAAATGTAGGTCAACGTCTGCCCCTTTTCAGAGGTTTTAGACAATGCTGTCTATGCCTTCTTGTGCAACGTGGCTGCTGGTCTCTTATTTGTGGTGGTGATTTATATTCTCAGTTCTTGTTTTTTAAACTAAAGGAGTCATTAGGGAGATAATATCAATGGTATCAAGTGTATTTAATTATACTGCATAAAGCTGCTTTGCTGCTGCTGGACAGAAATTTCCACTCAGAATTTTGCATACCACTTGTTGAAGGAACAGTGGTAGAATGTATTTTACCTTTTTTTTCACCCTGATATATTGCAATAGTAGCTGTATTAATTTTAATTTATATAGATTAAGGTAACTGTTGGTATGCAACAGTTGGTAATGATGGGACAAAGAACAAGTGTTCCTCAACGATATTTCCAGACCTGACTCTGACATGCAGCATGACCTTGGGCAAGGCACCTATCACATCATCCAGACAAAGAGCTTTGTTAGGGCTGCAGGAGCTCATTCAAGCTGGGCTGCTTACCCTTGACTGAACAGTTTCTCCTGCTGGTCTTCAGAAGAGGGACTTTGCTGCAATCACAGTATACAAAGTTGGCCACTGGTTCGCTAGGTTGTTAGTCCCTTAAATGGGAGACCCATGAAACCAACCAGTCATTATGGTGTAGCTGAAAAGCAACACCACTATCTGCTGCCACAGGGTGAAATAACCAGCTGCTTGTTCAGCAGTGCCTTCACACCTGAACGACAGTAGTGTTAGAAAAGTGTATTGTTCGCAAAAGTAATTTTATTTAGGTTTCCATTGGAAGTAAAAAGAGAATTGTTTCATAATAAATTGGCTCAAAAACCCAAACAAACATTGAACAGAGCTCTTCAAGTACTCCAACAAATTCTGAAAGAAAAAACATTGCACATTTTCAATTTCCCTGAGAGCAGCAGCAACAAACAGTGAACTTGTGGAAGAGTTATTGTTATGTGCTGTGCTGTTTCTTACAGAACCGTTTGTTTGTCATTGGTGTCTATTTAATCATGCCTGTTATGCCGGATTTTAAAGCTTAGTAAACTTTACAAATCCACACTGGTTTTAGACAGGCTTGTTCTTTGTGAAAGCTGAAACGACTGGATTCATCAAGGGCAAACCCCATACACAGTGCAGGCATAATCTTTGTGCGTACTGCAGTATGATGAGGAATCAAGGTGGCAGGGAATGCGTGCATCAAAGAAGCCAGAGTTACCCCATTGTTGCTGTTGCAGTATTTTTCTTACTTTTCTTTCATATAGAACTAAACACTGTACTTGACATGTAAAATAGCTGTCACAGAAAATTACTTCTCCTGCATTTTACAACTGACACACAGTGTCACAGTTAACCAGAGCCTATTGGGTCAACATGCAATGATAGGTTCGACAAAAAAGTATAGATACATACGCACCCCCCCCTGAGGAAACATGATGGAGCTTTCCACAAACACTGCACATGTATGATCATATGACTTAGAAAAGAACACCATGACCAATTCTAGAGTATATTTGACTAATCAAAAACTTTCACTGTTTTGTTTTTTATGTTCTAGAATAAAACAATAATGGGTAGTTCAAACAGAATGACAGAAGGTGATGGAACACCACCTGAGAAGACGTGGCTATATAAATACATGTGTGCCTGTGTGTGTGTGTGTATACACACACACATTAATGTATGTTATATATAATATTTCATATACATATATGTATATATACATACACGGAAAAAAGCTGCAGTTGCTTTCAAGTATGTTTTTATAGTATCTGATGGCAGATTTTTTCTGAACTTGTCATTTACCAGTAATCAGATGTCAGTAACAGAAAATATTCACAATTCGTTATTTAACATTTGTACAAAATAACACCAGGAGGTATATTATTATCCACCATAGCAAATACATTTTTTTAAAGACTTGACTAAGGATTGGGAGAGCTGCTTAAGGAAAAGTAGCCCTGACAGAATGCACAGCTTGGAATCTGGCTTCAGCACACTAGATCAGTTTATTTTCAGCTAGAGAGACAACATGTCAGCTCAGCTAAAAAAAAAAATCATGCAGTGCTAGCTTTACAGAAGTTTAAGAGTTGCCAAAAATCTCTGAACTCATGAACCCAAACATCAGCTGAGCCAATATTCTCAAGGTAGAATATTTTCAATAGAAATATTCCACACAAGTGTCTGTCCATGCTTATGACTCACAGATTGAGCCTCAAGGGCTGTGTATATGAGGGCAGTGGGACAGCCTCAGACCGTTGAAAAAAACTGCTGCTTTAAAAGGTCAAATGGTGTCATAGCTTTTAATGTGAAAAGTCTGTCATTTCTAACAGTTCAGTTTTACAGTAGCCACAGATAATCAGAATATTCCCATAAATGTAAAACTTGTTAAAAAAAACCCCAAAAAGCCCATATTTCAAAATACGCCACATCTTCATGCACATTTGAAAAGATTTATCTTCAAAATGCTGGCACTTCACTGTAGGCAAAGTATTGCTATACTGAAATGTTATATTAAAAAGTACTATTATACTGAAAAACTACGTGTATATGTATATATATATATACACATATATATATATATAAAAGCCTGGATGCTTGGCCTGATTTCCAAGTAACGCAGTGTCTTCCACTGACAACATTTGTTTGCATTAAATAAAAGAATATCTGGAGGAATATTGGGCTGACCTTCCAGTTGCTTTGTTTTTCCTTTAAGATGAGTAAAACCAATCTGCATTCAAGAAGTATGTTATATTCAGCAGATGCTGGTGAGAAAGAGAATTCCTAAAACCACAGAGCAGGTACTGAAAGCAAATAGTGCCAGCTACTGTATAGGCAGGCTGCCTGGCAGTTCAGTTTGATTAGTTGTCATCGGCTTGGTAAAATAATTAGTAAAAATGCCAGTGTGCTGCTTGTCAGTTTACAGCTTTAAAGAGGTGTTAGCTCATACTGATAGACAGCACTGCTCTTTCCCAGTATAGCAAAAGCAAGAGTACAGTATAGCAAAACCATAAATATTAATATGTATCATCAGGTTTACCACTTAGGAGTGTCACCTTGTGATTAATGGGCGAGAGCCTGTGAGCTGTAAAGCAAAGCCGAGCCGAACGGGATGTGCTTGCAGCCTAAAATATAATTCCTATTGTACATTTCAGCATACTGGCAATTTAAAAAATAAAATAATAGCAATAATAACTATTAATCATAATATACAGCATGCTGAACTGTTTCATAGTAACATATGAAGGAAGACACCTGTTCAATTTCAGGCAGATCATTACGCAAAATCTTTCAAGCACGGGCTAAATTCTTCTTTGCTCTGTGCCCATACTAAAACTGCAGTAGCATTTTTGGCAAAAGGCAATATTTACCAAGTTTTCCAACAGGCATGCTTGTCTTTCTTCACTGATTGCCTCACAATTGCACTTGGATATTTGATGGGTGCGTATGTTATTCATAAAGTCTAACAGTGGTGGCTGCTTACATGCATACACAGGCAGACGAACGTGGTGACACATCCAAACTTTGGGAGATTTGCAGAACCTTCTGGAGTCCTGAATATATGCCAGTGGGTGAAGAGCTACTTTATATAATATGCTTTATGTAAGACACTCTTTATGAGTCAGAGTTCTCACAATATAGCCATTGTGTGTACCAGCACCCTGCAGAGGGTTCAGCATCATGTCTGATCTAATTCATGTTAAGGTTTTGCTCTTTAAATGGTTCAATCTTAAAGCCTTCACGGACTATTATGAGAGGGCTTTAGTTCCACTGACTTCACCACTACAAAGTTCCTTATGCCGTACAAAATAAACACCTCGCTGCAACACTGTAACATCCTTCTAATTTGGATTTATTTATTAATGAAAAACTTATTCAACATAATCTTGTATTCCTTTAAAAAAAATTCTATTATTTGATATCTAAGTCTTGTTTACTACAAAGCTTCCTATAAAACAAAACTCACTGCAATTCCTGCAATGCCTCCCACTTATTTTCGGAAAAAGAAAGGTTAAAAATTCTCTGAAGAAGGACAATGAGGAAAA
Organism: Eurypyga helias; assembly: GCF_000690775.1. Taxonomy (NCBI): domain Eukaryota; kingdom Metazoa; phylum Chordata; class Aves; order Eurypygiformes; family Eurypygidae; genus Eurypyga; species Eurypyga helias. The sequence continues at coordinate 28,741 of NW_010248475.1, forward strand.
CAAAAATTATGCCATTGAACCAAGGGACGGAATTGGAAAAATTTGCTCTTTTTACTTATGCCATGCTATCCCCACTGGCCATTATTAAAATAAATAATTAAATAAATAGGTGGTTTCTGGTCTATGATCTACTACTGCCTGTCATCTTATAACACGGATTTCAGTGTTAGCTAGTAACAGCCATTTTGCATTCACAATAGCCGATGTGCTAGCTGAAACAACCCAATTATTTACAACAATAATGTGAGTAGCGTTTCAGTTAAAACTTCTTTTCTGATACATCCCTCTAGCAATTAAGAACTGGAAAATTCCCTTAGTTTATATGAGATTGTAAGACGTGAAGAAGCAATGCTCCAAAACCCTTTCCCATAGATTTTTCCCAAGGATTGTCTCCGTCTCTGGCTAATGCACTGCCTCTATCCCAGCAGAAGTTAAAGAATGAGACAGCACAAACACTTGTTGTAAAACACGTGTTTGTTTTAGTGCAAGGTGTCCCTGCCCATGGCAGGGGGGTTGGAACTAGATGATCTTTAAGGTCCCTTCCAACCCAAACCATTCTGTGATTCTATGAACACGGTTGAGATAATTACTACGATAAGATCTTGTGATGCATTTTATTGCTCTGCTGTGTGGAAGTCTGATTTAGAGGCAAATGTTGGGTTTCTGTACTGCAGGCTGTGCCATACATACGTGCATCTGTGTTTGTGCATGAGCAAGAGGGAGGAGAGGGCTAGGATGTGGATTTATACATCCACACACAAAAGGTCTGTGGCTCACCCTGTTCTATGCAAGTTATAGATCTATGTAACTATACATGCCTTATTCTGTTAGCTGTGCATCTGAAACCTAGAGTCCATGCAACAGCTTAGAAGTGTCTCAGTGTTAGCAGCCCAGAAAGGAATAAGGTACTCTTATTTAGGAAGAAGGGTATCCACACAATCTCTTAAACAAGAAACTGCCTTGATTTGGCTTGCCTTCGACACAATTAATAGGGAGGTTTATGATTTTTCTTTTGACATTAGGAAAAAACCTTTTTCCAACTTTGAAAATTGGGCAAAACTTATCTCCTCCCACCCCATCCCCTTCCTCCCTCTCCTTACTTTCTTGCTTCCCAGTGCCACCTAATCTAGGTGCCATTGATGATCATTTGTGTGAATCAGCCATCTTGCCTTTTTACGGAGTTATTCAGGGCTCCTCTGTAGCCAGGCTCTTTTGTTAGTGCTGGAAGTGCTATCCTGATACAAAAGCACTGTACAGACATTTTCACAAAGATTCACTTTAAATGCAGACTGAAAAGTTGCATGAACTTTGGGTACAGGTCTATAAATGCAAGCACAGACCTCACAGGAAACTCCTGTGTTACCACTAGAATATAGGTAACATAACTAAAAATAGACTTTTGCTGGATCTCACAAGTTTTATTTAGATCCATGAATTAGTATGAAATTAGTAAATATTAATTACTCACAAAAAGATTTCTTATATACATAAAATACTATCAGTCTAGAGAAAGCAGGAATTTGGTTTGTATTCAAGAGAACGTTATAGAACCATTTAAGCCTCTCATATAGCCTCACTGTAACGAATAATTTTGAGCAGCATGCTTTCACAGGATTTCTTAACCTTTCTCCTCCCCCTTCAGCACTTTTTTTTGTTGTTCTCTATTCTCATTCTTTCAACTTCCATCTTTCAAACTATTCTTATATACATTTTTGCATTAATTCTTCCCTTGTTATTTTGAGTTTTACTGTTTCTGGAGTGTCTTGCTGTCAAAATAAGTTCATTTAGACTTCTCCTCTGTCTACTGCAGTATCATCCTGGACACTTCACACTCAAGGTCCACTTGTATGGGAACATCAACTTGTGAGAATTTGGCCCGTAAAATTAAGCATGTAAACCCACATTTTTATTGCAATTTCAGTCATGAAACATGCATTAAAATGACAAAATTAGTATAGTGTCACTGATTAATAATCTCAGAGGTAATTACACAGCATCATTTTAATTATTCCATATATTTTCTGTAGTAAGAATAGGAAAGCTATGGTTATACCAAATAATATTGAAAGAACTCAGTTAATTTATCTAACTGCAAATTGGCAAGTCTTTGAGCATGGCCATTGTTAAAATATTGGCACACATACCGTATTACAGTATTATATTCAGACTTACAAATATTTAATATTGTAATATTCACTTTGGAAAATGGCCATGTTCTGCATTATAAAGTAGCTTTTTTATGTGGGTATAATAACTTTTCATCCTAGTGTTACATATGTAAATCCCTGAATATAAGGGGTGGAATATAATCTTTATTTTAAATTTTTAATATGCATTGCACATGGTCTGTGCGTACTGTAGAGTTTGTATTCTACACTACATTTCTGAAGTCATTGACAATACTTTTGAAGGATAAAATACAATGCTCAGCTGGGACTAGAGAAAACCAAATAGTCCTTCTCTATTCACCAAGACAAGTTCAGCTACAGAATTAGATTCTATAGGGTAAGACCAACCTCAGTAAACTGAAGAACAGTACTTTTCTGAAAATAGGAATTGTTGAGAAATGATAGGCATACACCGAATGTACAAGCTTACAACCCTTCTCCTTAATGAAAGATCAAAATCCAAAGTCATCTTCAGTGGAGGCCGTCTAAATAGGAAACAATGTCTAAACACATGTAGAACTGTCAGCAAAGTCACTGGAGGGGTTTAGGGTTGTGCTGTCCGTTTTTGTTTGTTTGTTTTGGTGGGTTTTTGTCTGTGTGTGTGTGTGTGTGGTTTGTTTTTTCCCCCCCCCTCCCCTTTAGCTTTGTATCAAAATTCATCTGGCATATACTGCCTCAGCAGTTCAACACAACTCAAAACCAGCTTTCAGTTGCAGGAGAAAAAAACATTCAACACAGCTAGCTGATACACACCTAATCTTTCCCTCATGCTCAGAGATGAATGGTCCATGCAGAACAGACATTTTATTCATGGATTTGTTCCAGCTACTGCACATGACCAGCAAGCTTCCTCTATGACCTTCAGTAGTCCAGTCTTGCACAGTGTGTCTTTCGTTGCTTCTTAGGCTCTCGTTCCCCTTCTACCATGTCTTTGGGGAGCTGTCATGCCATGGGCTTGGACCATGATAGGAGCAAGTTAGGGCCTGTATCCCACCCAAGAAAGACTAGTAGGCATAGGTGCTAAATTACTCTCCGTGCACAATTTTAGACACTTGGTTCCAGCTGGCAGAGCTGGTGCCATTTAAGTTAAAAAATCTTCCATAACACAAATAAACTGCCTGAAGGAAATTTTTTTCTAAAAAATTCAGGGCCTGCATCTCATTCATGATAAGGAAGTTGAGGATTAGGGGCAGTAAGGCCAGAAATGGATGTGTCCACCCTTGTTCTAGATGGAAGGTCTAAACCCCAGCTTTTGTAGCCTGCATCTAACCTATTGGCAGCAGGTTCTTTTGCATCTTCATTTGCTCCTGCACACTATAAATCAAAAATATTTGGGTTTTTTTGTTTTGTTTGGTTTGGTTTGGCTTTTTATTTTTCCCCCCATAACTGCCAAATTTCCTGTGATATGAATTACAATGCCTGGAGTAAAGTTTAGTAAGTGTCTCAGAAGAGCTGTTCTTTTATTCAAAGAGAAGTCAAACAATATTTGTTCAATTTTTAATGATAATCTGATTCAGATAATAAAGTTACCACAAAAATGTTCTCGGGAATATGCAAGTGTCAGAAATGAGTTACAAACTGGCAATAACAAGACACAGCCACATTTTTCAAAGGAGGTTTTTAGTGTTTCTGGGGCTAACACTGAAACAGTACCTGCTTTTTTACTCTGAAACTAAGGCCTTACTGTAATGGTAATGTATATCTACTTCAAATCCAAATATTCAATTTAGTTCAAAATACCTTTTTAGTGGTAATAAATGCAAACTTCAATTTCCAGCATTACTGAACCAATTTGTGTCTGAAGATATATCTCTACACTGAGGAGTTGCAGTTTAAAATTAGTACTGGTAATGAAAACAGAACACTGGCAGTCATAACCCCAAGAAGTTCAAGATGTATTTTCATATGATGTTTTATGAGGTTTGTGAGCTTGACTACCACCCTCAGCTTTGTAACCTGTGAGGCTGAAAGTTGCGTAGTCAAATTCCCAAAATTCCTGTGGAAACTTGGCAACTGTCAGTTTACTCTGAAAAAATTAGACATCTGTATGGACTGGGAAGTTTTCTAAATACAAGTATGCATAAATGTGCAGGGTGGGTGCTTAAGTCCCTTGAGAACTGTGTGGCTATGCCTCTCTGGAAATTAGGAGCCCAGTCTGCCAGTCGCTTAGTAAGAGACTATAAAGCAACATAGATGCTTCTGCAAAATTCACCCTAAATTGTAAATGATTGAAACATGTATTTGAGCACTAAGTAATCTCTACCAGGGAAACGAACACAATTTTAACCCTGACCAGCCTTCTTTTCTATTATTTCCCCAAGTTTCCCAGAAAAGCTCTTTCAACTGTGCTTACAGTAAGCATGGCAAGAAGATCTGTGCATCAAGATCAGGATGTGCATCAAGATCAGGAAATCTGTGATCTGTGCATCAAGATCAGGAAAGAACAGTTTTAAATTATTCATTGTGTTCTGCTATAAAACCAGCAACTCAGCAGTCATTGTTGTTGCCAGAAATAGTCTGAAACTGCCCCTTCAATCATAATTAAAAAATTAAGCAAACAACTGTTCAATTAAAGAATAGATTATTAGTCCAAAATTAAATTTATAGGGTCTAATACTGAAAGGTGCTCACTGAACTCCTCTGAGGCACTGGGCAACCTCATGTGCGAGTGGCACAACTCACATATCCTACAACTCTGAGGACATCCCTCTTTATCAGTGAGGTCTACAGAAGGGAAACCTACGTTTGCCACTACGGTACAACACTGGAATATTTACTGTGGCTACTACTTGTGATTTTTTTTTTTCCTGCTTACAGATGCAATGTGGAAAAATATCTAAAATAGTTTCAGAAAATATTTCCCAGGAAAAAAAAAAAGTATTTCATTTCAATTTATTTGTACACCTTTCACACTCACCTTCCACAAATATTTTAGCAAACAATTCTACTAACTTCATAAACAACTAACTTTAAATAAATATGAAAGAATGTTGACAAATTTTGAATTTATGAATACCTACGCTAGGAAGCCATGTGTTAGAGTACCCTTCTTTGGTTAAGAAATAGAAACTGTATCATATGTTACATTTTTCTAAGAGAATGATCACACCTGGAATTTTAAACATCAAATATTTCTAAAAAATTGCTTATGAACAATCTAGAGACTTAAGACTATTTGTGGAGAAAATTAAAGGACTAAACTTTGAAGGAAACTGCAGTCTCATTTTGCATACATGACAAGGCAGAAGAAGAAATTAAGAAAGGATAGTTTGCCTGCATTCTGCAGATTTAATTACACACAAACACCAAACAAGCCAAAATAACCAAACATTTACCCTACGTGTTTTTAACATCAGAAATATAAGCCTTGCATCGCTATCTGTACACACCACACAAAACGTAGAACTAATGCAGACAGCTGTTCCCTCTTCTGTTGTTTTCCACAAAAGGCTTTCAGAGCCATTACTATTTGCTGCCAGTTTTGCAACTGTAAGGAAACCTTTCTCCTATAATTAAAAATCAATATGCCATCCAGATTTTATAACGTCTTCCTTCTATTTCATTAAGTCTTTAAAAAATACACAGTAACACAGAAATTTATTTTCTTTATTTTCTTTCGTATTTTTTCCAACGATGTGAACCACAAGATGTTTCTGTACTTGTGACATGCTGGACTGATTGTTCTCATTTAAAGGTTATACCCACACCCACCACCCCACCCCCAACCCCACCAAAAAGGAAAAAAAAAAAAAGAGAGAAAAATTACAGAAATTTTTCCTGGATTAATTTCTTTAAAGTGTATTTCCCTTAACTTGCAAAAAAGAAATCCATTGCTTGTTTAACATTCATAGGTTTTGTATACATTACTTTTGTGTAATGAAAATTGCATTATCAGTGCTAACTATTTAGAGATATACAAATGAACCTTGACAGAATATAAACTCTCACCTTAACCATATTATGTATTATATGTACTAAGTGCATTTATGAAAGTTTGAAACTTACAGTTTAAACTTTTTAGCCAACTTTTTAAATTTGGAACAAGTAAATTTATGATTTATCTCTAGTATTGCAGCTGCAATAGAAAAGGGAAAACTCCAGCTTTCTCATGGTATGAAGAACAGTCTCTGCTGAAAAGTCAACTTGAATGATTTTACATAAAGAAAAACAATTTTAGGTAAGATTAAGAAGCAACTAACAGAGTAACGCTCCTGTATTTTCATGTCCTGGACAGAACAAACAACAAACATGATCTCATTTACACCACAGTGTAAGTCTTAAGCCTCATTTTGGCACAAACAAATCACTGCAACAGGAATCCTTATATACAGACACATAATATAGTGGGCGGAAATACATAGATTTGAATTTCCAGCCTGAACTTAATCCTCCATAAAATATGTTTCTTATGTCGAATACGAACAGGAATGGTAAGAAACATAAAAGGTACCTGCTTAACTCTCTTGACGATGGTAATACTCATCACAACGCAGATTTTCTGTGCCAGAGTAAATACTCCAAAGCTACTAAAATCAGCCAAAAGACAGAGATTTCAATGAAAACTTTGAGAATGCCCCAAAGACATTGAGAATAGTTAAGGAATATTAAACTTCTTAAACAATTAAACTCCTGTTTTTTATTATTAAAACTGTAATAATAACAGTTAGGCACATTTTGGTTAAATTTAAAATAATAACACACTAATAAAACAATGTACCGTGGTGAAAATGCAAACATTTTTATACCATTCCTGCATGTTTCTCTTTTAAAATTCTAATGGCCTGCAAAAAAAAGGTCTTACTCAGTGCTGTACTGAAGGAAAACTGAGCGGATATGCCAAAAATGCAGGGAAAGACTCCAACACGTAGACCTTTTATGTGTTATGAGCCAAATGTTTTAGACACGGTTCTGGGAAAAGTCCAGACAGTTTATTTAGGGCAATACACTAGCAGCAAGTAGAGGCAATCAGATACCAGATGACTTTATCGTGTGGCTTGTTTCAGAAATATTACAACAGCTTTCTAATTTGGCAAATTCTTATTGCCACACTGCTTATTTCAGTAGGAATCTTCCTGTCCTTCCCACAGCTTTTCCTCTTCTATTTGTAATCATTCTTAGCTTGTGTCAGTGTGTAATATGAAGTGGAGGAAAAGTGGTGGCTGCATCCAATTTCAGCCACTGATGTTTGGATGCCCCAAGGGAAAATCTGCTATATAGTAAAAGAAACTAAAAAAAAAAAAAAATCCCCTGCCACTGATATAATAACATTCAGATCTTAGCAAGTATTAAAGTTAACAACCCAACGTCCCAGGAGTGTAACAATTGTTACCCTACTTTACAAAGGAATAAAGCTGAAATGCATCAGGGAAAAAGCATCAGAAAGCTCACTCCAGTGACTCTTCTGAATATACTTCCCATCATCTCCAATTTTGCAAGAAAATTCTGGAGAAGAGGTGGAAATTCAAATAAAGGTGTGAGCCAAAATACCAGGAAAGGCTCATATTGTATTGCTTGATCCCAGTTACCCAACCACCTCACAGTTACTAGTCACTCACTGACACATGTCAGGAATTGATTGGCAAAGTGACCATGATATGAACCAGCAACATTAAATAACACACTATAAAAAGTATCACAGAAGTTCATATACTTTGAAAGGTATTGGGAAATTGACTATTCTTCGTGGAGAACTAGCAAAACCAATAGCCTTGTGATGACTTACCTAATGCAGTTAGGGCATATAAATGAATACACCTTCTGGTGGAAGGTGTCCCGGCCCAGGGCAGGGGGGTTGGAACTAGATGATCTTTAAAGTCCCTTCCAACCCAAACCATTCTGTGATTCTACGAATAACGGAAATTGAAACAGTGGCAAAGTATTAACTGAAATAAAATAGCAACAAATATTTTAGAAATTAAAGCAAAGACAAGGAGACAGTAGAAGGATGAATACATAGAAATAAAATATTCTGAAGATTATCAGAACCTTACAGAAAATTTATGCTTTCCATATTTGAAGTTCTTACAAAAGCAGCTGAACAGAAACCTACCATTATCCAAGTACTTCATGTTACTAGAGATACCATGATATCATTATTTCATGTAGTGACACCAGAATTTGGGACATTTAATGCATCTGTAATTCAGTCAGAAAGTCTGTGTTTTGATCTTTTCTGACTGTGTTTTGATTGTTAGCAAGATTTCCCCAAGAGGAAAACAACACTGCAGAGTATCTGTCAAAAAGTAACAGAGAACATCGCTATCTAGGCATGCAGTTTGTGAAATTTCTTGTGATTCAATTACTAAGTGTTGCTAATACACAGAAAGAGAAGTTAGTCTGTTAGATATTATACCATCATACCTGGAGAGAGACAATTAGGATATGGTTTCCAACAGGACCATCACAAAAGCATCTCCAGGATAAGAGAAGAAGAAGCAGAGTTAAAGGTTGCTAGCCTAGGGGAAAGATCAAAGGAAACGGAGTACAGGCCTAGCAGGACACGTGCCATTAAAGGGTTAACACACAGCAAGGTACTTAGTATGGGGTTAAGAACAGACTTATTGTCTGAAATGAGAAGTGAAGTGTGTTGAGGAAAGAGAGAGTAGAGTTATAGGCTTTGGGTGCACTGCCAAGGAAAGCTTGGCATTGGAGGAAGGATGCCACAGTGAAAGGGTGGCCTCCCTGAAGGAGTGGAGGCGCGGGGCAACACCAAATATAAGTCCAGGTTTGAGTATATTACTTCAGTGTTATGGTAGCTACGTATATTCTGAGCAACAGTCTTTAAGCAATGAAAAGCAGCTCTTTCCCCAACGCGTAGAGTAATAGCAGTATTAGTAGAGAAGTGATGTCTAAACACAGGCTGCGCTGCACATGCTGTAAATGCTTAATAAGAAACAGGTTTCACTGGCAAAGGGAGAATGCTTTGGTTCAAGTTTACTTCAAACCTTAAGGAAGTACAACACAGAAACAGCTGGAAACACCCAGGTAACAGCAGAAAAGACAAGAAGAATGCTGAAGGGAAACAACCTGAAACAGTGAGGCTCACTGAGACAGCATGGTAATGTGGCATGAGCAAAAGTCTTTGGAGACATATTCAGAGCTAAGCAAGAGAAAATGTAAGGAATATGCAAGAATTAATTGTATATTGCATCTCTCCTGCATGCAAACGTTCTTCTGAGTATTAAAAGAAAGAGAAATTTCTAAATAAGAAGCCTTATTTCTTACAGAAACTGATTTTTTGTAAAAAAACAAAACAAAACAACTTTGGTTATGTGTGGTGTAGTCAGCTACACACAGCTCAAATGATCAGTGTATCTTTGGAGACCCTGTCTTTGTCTTGCAAATAGCAGTGGAAAAAGATTGAGTGATTTTACTCTGTCAGCCAGGAGGATCAAGTTTATCTTGTATAAAAGAATAAATTATTCAATTGGCTATCTAATAGCTTAGGAGAAGTCAAAACCAACCCTTGAATTTCAGAGAAATAGCTTTATTGTGCACATGGGGCAGACCTGAGGGACAAAAATAACAGATAGTCTGAGACAAAAATCATCCTTGAATTCAGTAATTCTTACTCTATATACCCACTAAAATCAAGGGGACCATTTGAAGAACAACCTACTAGGTGATAGATTACACTTACAGGGTTGGTCTGTAAGTTCATGTGCACTAACTCAATCAGGCAGTTATTTTTAACAGTGCCATGGTAGGACAGCAATGGACTGAGATCCCAACCCGACAGCTCTTCTGGTGAACTGCTGCCTGCTACTACACCTGCTGCCACTAGGCAGAACGACACTGAGGATAGCACTGACCACTGCTACCAACTGTGTCTCAGATCCATGCAACTTATGATAAATCATAACACCTGTACTGAGCCAGACTTTGTGAAGTTGTGATCAACATGGACACATACTTGGTACATAACTGGGAACTAAGATATTTTACCTTAATACGGATTATGAAGAAAACAATGACATCAACAGAACACGCCAAAGGAACCAAACCATCCCTATATAGCTACATTCTTTAGGACTTCACTAATCAACAACGAAGTTGTTGATTTAGAAGACACCATCATCATTCTATTAAAATTGTATGATAACTTCTCACTCTGACAGTGATCTCCTAAAGTACTTCTAATTACAATCTTTAAAGACACTGATACAACTCACCCATTCATGCAAATTATCAGCTGGAGAAAATTGTGACAACTTTATCATTTTCAGCCCAATATTGATGATTAATACCAGTTAAAATCAACACACTTGGGGTTTTTTTTTGTACTTGGTTTGTACTGCTGCATGGTAGGACAACTAAGGGCTATACATGTAGGGGCATGAAGACAGCATAATAGTCACCTTTAGGAACTCACACAGGTTTCAGAGACTTCATGAGGAGTGGTGAACGTTCCTAGTTTCTCCTCATAACACTGTTCAGTTTTGGACTATCTGTTCTTTAGGAAAAGGAGAAATTAAGGAGAAGATCAAGAGAGAATGAGAGAGATCACGGTTCTTGAGCACTTTCACCAAGTCACTTTGGGAGGAAGCTCTTGCTTCAGCTCCTGGCTCACTAGCTATCTTTATCCTTCCAAATTTGGAAAAAGATCCAAGATCAGATTATGAAATTTGGATGTTCAATCTTGCTCTATGGGGCTAAAGGATCATGTTAGACCTGTTTCTGGCCTAGTAAATCTTTAAAAGTATTGTAAGTGAGGAGCATCAATAAGCAACATGAAAAACCAACATCTCCCATCTTCCATGGGAGACAGTCCTTAAGGG
>NW_010248476.1:0-7979 GCF_000690775.1 Eurypyga helias
ACCCAAACCGGTCTGTGGTTCTATGTACACTGTTCCTTTGTATGTCAGTCAGCTTAAATAATTTCAGATAGAAGTTCTCCTCAAGCTATTGTAAACCCCAATAAAGGAAGAGCTTGCACAGAACTAAAGTGACCTTTAAAGTTTATTTTAAGTTCCCTTGCACTGGTGAAACTTGAACTCAAGAGCTCCACTGGAAGAGAGGAGAGGGGAAACATTAACAGTGTGTTATGGAGAACTTGATCAAGGTTAGCTCTGTCCGCATTAAAATGTTCCAGTCAAGAAAACTAAGAAATTGGACCATAATGCTAATGTGTCATACAAGTTTTCTTATTGCAGCTATTTTACTGGAATTACTTGAAAATTATAGGTGAGGCTTAAGTGAAAAATTCCTTTCCATAAAAGGACAGCCTCCAATTCAAGCATAGCTTTTAGACATGTGCTCTAAGGCTATTCACTGTGGACTTAAGCTACAGGTGGAAGAGGTTAATACCTTAATAAGCACACAGGAAACTAGGTGTAAGACAAAAATCACTCTGAACCTTAAGCAGGCAACACTAGGTACCCCCTTGAATGCTATCTTCTTTACAGGTCTGAATATAAAATTGGGGCGATAATTCTGTGCCAAGGGTACTTCAGTGTAATTCTGCAGAAAGCCACCTTTGCGTTTATTCACAAGCTTCTTTCGAAAGCAGCACAACTCTCACGATCTCAGGGGTTTTGTTGGTTATTTTTTCACCTTTTCTTTGCATACTGGAGGGCTGTGTTCCCACATTACATCCCATTACACAGCTTTCAGAAGATCCATACAACAGGCTTGTCTTAATACAGCTGCTTTCAATTCTGGGGGGGGAAGGTGCTTCTGTTTTTCAAGCAAAGCCAAGACAGATTTACCCTTCGTGGCCTTGAGCTGAACACCTGCCCGACTTACATACAGAACGTCCAGGCTAACTACTGCACGCAAGGAGAAAAGCTGAGGTAGGGAAACCACTCTTACATTTCAACTCATGTGTATGACCAGCAGCTTCAGAGGCCTTTTGCAAATCTGAAAGCCTAGTGAAATCAGTGTAGTAATAACTGGTAAAAAAACCCAAAAGAACAAACAACAAGAAAAAGGGGAATTCACGAAGCCAGCAATTTTGCATTTTCCTTAGTGTTTAATTGCAGTTTATAGTTCTTCCCTGCAGAGCTATTATTTTGCTACTATACCCTTTTCAACAAGAAAACAGGTTCACTTTTCACACACACACTCACCTGGGTTACTTTTTTTTTTTAAATCCGCTAAAATTCAGGTTAACACACTAAAAAACCCAAGCCTGATTAACTGTTCCTGCGCTTCAGACACTGGGTACAGCATCCCAAAGGGCAAGCTACATATCCAGTGAAGTGACTCTGGCCACTGCTACAGTCACACAAAAGGGTTTATTCAGTCAAAAGAAAAGAAAAACAAAGACATTAATAACATGCAATGGAGAGTTTAATCAGAACATGCTCTTGGAAAAGAAAAGGAGCAGATAAAATCTGCCGAGTCGTGTAGCACCTGAGTTAGTGAAGGTCCTGGAAAAGGTGGCAGCGGCTCACTGGATGGAGTGCCAGCCGGAAGTTCAGAACCTACTGGTAGCACCTATGGATAATGAAGAGGAAACGCGAGTCCATCAGACACGGAATAACAGAAGGATCAGATACCAAGCTACAGTCAATCATGTCATACAACAGAAGCCTCAACATTTTCCTCTGTAGAGGCTTCCTTCCTGGAGAGTTAGCATAGAGTCTTTGGGGATTTTGCGCAACAACGCCTGGGAGGTTGTTTGTTTGTTTTTTTGTTAATTTTTTAATCCAGATTGTCTTTGAGTGGCCACAATTTCCAGTTTAAACAAGCTGCTATGCCCAGGAGCAAAGTGTCTTGGGGATATTGTTTTCAGGTCTGCAAGAAATACTACAGTAATCCTCCCAAACAGCAATTAAGTTTCCAGGAAGCCTAACTTGTAACAGGGTGCAAGAAAGCACTCAACCTCCTTACAACAGATCTATGTTAACTGCCCTTTAGCAACAGGAAGCTGCATGCTTCTGGCAAACTGTTCCAAGCAATACGACTTGAGGACAGGAACCGTCATGCCTGAGGAAGCCTCCACTTGTTGAGAAGCAGACTTATAGACCCCTCTCACCAATCTCTTGATCCATCTTGGTTTTTTTTTTTGTTTGTTTTGAACCTAAAGGGAGTTGATGACCCACAGAAGATGACTAGGCCATGCAACTGGGTGGAGGGGAAGTCATCCAGGTTATGTGGAAGAGGTTAGCGAGACTGGAAAGGTTAGAAGGAGGCATCAAAGCCTTCCCACCCGGTCAGACAGCTCATTCCAGTTAGTTATTTCCATTGTTAGGGAAGTGGGAAGTTCTAGAAATTAAGTGATCCATTACACAACTTGAAATTCTTATTCTCAGCTGTAATTTTGAGGCTTGACCGTGACTTTGAAGTTTGAGAAATACATGGTGGCCTCATGAGTTACAGCATTGGTCAGCTTGCTTCCCCTATGACACGTGTCATCGGCCCAAAGTCAACTCCAGCCCTCAACAAGCAGAACCAGTTCTAGCTTGCAGACATGTTACCACAGCTTAACTAACGTTTCAAATCACAGTAATAACTGCCCAGTGGAGACACACTCCGGCACCATCTCTCTCTCCTCCAAAAACGTTTCAGCCGGAACTGTGCAAAGGTGCACTACCTCAGGTTTTTTGCACTAGGAACAAACATGTGGACTAGGAACAAACATGTGCCTGTTCTGAGGCACGTCAAATTGTTAAGCTGTGGTAAGTTAATAATTTAGTGTATAAATAAGAGGCAAATAAATTCCTAAGACAACTCAGAACACATTTAACTGCCTGTTAACAGGCTGGCCTTAAAAAAAGAAAATAATGCACACACAGTTCAGTAAAATCCAGAAAACTCGAGCAATAAGCTCCTTAAAGCTCAAAACCAACAAAAAGTGAAACTATACTTAGGCTTTACAAAAACCAAATTGATTTCCAAGTGACAATTGCAGAGAGGAGGTAGTTTTCCAACAACTGACATCAAAACCCCCAAACATTTAAGCCCGTGTCTTTGTAATTACAGCTGTGCAGTTAGCAGGTTTCCAACTGCTCCTACTGTTCCTGAACTAATACCAGTTTTTATCACTTCCTCATCTCTCTAATTCTCAACTTCATTCCCATCTAAACGAATGCCTCTGTGTCTAGATTTCCTTTGCAACATCCCTGGCACATATTCGCTCCTCCATGGCAGACATTTTCCACTCTGTCTGAATACAAAGAGTACAAGAAAAAAATCTACTAGTGAGCAGAGATGCTAGGAGCATTAGCCCAGTCTGAATGGCCTGAGCGGTTTAACAGCAAGGCTGGCTAAAGATGACCAATGCAAAGCGGTGGCGAGTGGAAAAGAACGTTACAGAAACAAGAAGGAGCACTAAGGGTTTTGATTTGTTAAACACCTGGACGTTTCTTCAACCTATTTCCACGTAACTCTGAAAAGGAAAGGGCTACCAAGAGTTTAAGATACTGAAGTGTGCCCTGTCCCAACACAGGGAGCCATTAAAAATAAAACAGCTAGTCTAATTTCACATATGTAACTTCTCAAAATCCTGCTTTCACAAATGTAACGTTATTTGGAAGGAAGAGCATCCGGGCCCCACGTAAGCACCAGAGGACTTCTAAAACCAACTTGGTCAGGTTCACCCTTGCCTTCAAGAAGCTGGCTAATGACAAGCAGCCAGATAACCTGACTACTTTGTGAAATGCACAGCCACCCCACCTCATTCTAGTGATCACGTACGAGACAAAAGCTAATTAAAGCAAGCCTTCCAAATCCTACTGGAAAAACCAACAACAAACCACCACAAAAGAACACGCCACAGTTACCTCACTCTGTAGTTTAGGAGTAGGAAATATTAACAGCAACACTAGGGAGCTCTCCTATGGGCACAATATAGAATTTTTTTTCCAGTACAGACAAAATAAAACACCTCTTGGGACACACAAACAGCCAGAGCATAGAACTTTCAATATTATGTTAAATGAAGACACCTCTGCCTGAATAAGTATTTTTCTGAAAAAGGCTGTTTTCTACAACACTCCAATACTCACACCAATTTTGCATTTCTTACCGGTACCCTGCTAAGAGGGGGCTTCGAAGGAGAGGTCCCTGGTTTCACCACTGCTGTTGCAATGCTGCTCGATGCCGAAATATAGCTGACTGGGGTGATCACCTGTCCGGGAGTGGCAACCGGCGTCAGCACCGGCAAGCCAGTAGGTCCAAGAGGCAAGCTGCTCGGAGGTATACAAGTGCTTATGGATGTCAGGGGTTTAGTTGGTGCAACAACAGTAGTCGGTATCCCAGGAATAACTGTAGTTTCCATTACCAACGATGTCTCCAAAGATACCGATGGATGTGCTACTCCCACGTTACCGTGTTCACTGAAGAGAGACCGTAGCTTTTCTTCCAGAGTCTTTATATCATCAATTCCAGGAGCTTTAGACTGAGCATCTGCATCAGCCTCCAGACAGTGAATATGAGGCTGATTGGGTAACGAAGCTGGCTGAGGCTGGCTGTGTATCAAAGTTTGCTGGACTGCAGGCAGGTTAGTAACCGGCTGCGGTAAGACACCAGGTAAGGGAACCTGGGGTAACATGGGTGTTGCACTTGGAATCTGGGGTAGGACAGGTGTTGATGTAACTCCTGATGGGACAAGTAAGGGATGTATCACAGGCTGAATGACCGAACCACATATGCTTGTTGCTGCTGAGGACGATAAAGGTGCAGAGACTGGGAGAGATAAGCCAGCTGCATTGCAGAGCTGTGATGTATCCATAGACTGCCCACTCTCAGGCAGTGACTGCAGAGCACTTACAACTGTTGTTTCTGCCAGATTGGAGACAGAGCCACTACTACTAAGCTGAGGAAGCGGCAAAGCCACATTCTGAGCCACAGACAGGGCAACGGATGTCTGTGGTGCTGCCATACTACTCACAATCTGAGGAGTAGATTGAGATGTCACAGCTGGTGCGACACCACCAAGACCAGTGACCCCAGGACCCTGGGTAGATGGCAGTGCCAACGAAGACGGTGTGCTCATACTGGGGGGAATGTCTCCAGTTACTGGCTGAGCCGGCTGGGATGTGCTAGGTAAGGAGAAAGAAGCAGGGGCGCTCACACTGGAAGGGACACCAGTCGATTGCTGCCCAGACTGTGAGGCTGGAGGTGGAGAGATAGAGCTTGGCACACTTGCGCTTGGTGCAACTCCAACAGCTGCACTCTCTGAAGGCAAAGTAACAGATCCTGGAAGAGAAACCCCTGTGCTGGAGGGAACGGATATTGAAGCAGCCGCCACAGATGCGGCAGGTGCACCACTGCCCGCCATGGTAGAAAGTGCAGGTGGAAATGGTGGTACTGTTTGGTTGAACACAGGGGGAGCTGTACTAGGTCCTTCTGTCATTTGAGCATGCCCCATCTCAGAGAAAGCTTGCTGCAAGCTCAGCGATGATGCTGAGTGGGAGAGATTCATTCCAGGGCCGTGTAGTGGAGATGCAGCAACTGGAAGAACAGAAAAATATCAGTCCACCTGGAAAAGTTCATTACAGCACTATTGCCTATTCCTAGATTAAGATCACACCTTCAGCATAATAAAAGAATTACAACCCAGGCTTACAGTAAAATACAGAATTAAGGTTTCAGTCTTGCAGGCAGCCCCTCAACATTTTCCCCCCACCCCGGGAATCCTGCACAGAATCACCCAAACTGTGAACACTTCTTCCCAGCACAGACAGTTCCTTACTTCCCCAAGTAGTTTAAGAGGTGTTTAGGAACAGCTTAGTTCACTAACTTCACATTTCTGTGAACACGCCTTAGCCATCTGATTTTAAGATTTTAGATAACATACCCATATCTGAAGCTTCTTTTCCTCCAGGAACAGGAGATGTGAAAAAGCCCTGTTCTTTTAACCGACTCTCAGGGACAGGGCTGACAATAAACCGTCTTCCTGCAGAATGCACAACCTGGGTAAAGGAGCTAGGAGGAACCCCTAAACAGAAAGAAGTGAGACATTTAGTCATACGTGGCTGTAACTGAATACATAACCTGCAATATGGAATGTGCACTCCATCATACAAAATAAAAACTTGGCTGCACCCATCCGCTGAAACAGAAAAGGTAACTGTTGAAAAAAATCACAAGAGACTTACCTATTCTTTGTGGCATGGAAGATGTAGGATCTGGCTGTTTGAACTCTAATTTCTGTAAAGTAAGATAAAATTTAAAGTTCTATTCTGAAACAGAAACCCACAAGATAGTTCTTAAAATGCTAGCTTACTGAAATGTGGGCATTTAAGGTAGGCAGTACCTTGGACCCGAGCACCATTACCACACCAGTGGTATTTTGCCCAGGGAAGCATCAGCTACGGTGCTTTTCGCACTTCTCAGCTTAATGACTCTCAATATGACAAATTGACCTAAACACTCATTTTAACAGGCAGTCCAACTGATTTCCATAAACATTCCACAGATAAATGGATGTTTCAAACTAGTTCTGGGTCGAAATAAGGCAGAGATTCCAAAAATGAAACTCCTTGCTGGGAAGAAGGGGTGTCAAAACCTGTGGGTTCTAACTAAGCCATCCAATCTTTTAGTAGCTCACTGGGTAGAGGGCCCGAGCGCAGGCTCTCGGTCGTTAATGAACAGCACAGGGCTGGAGGTTTTTGTGTCTTGTCTCACAATAACCTCAACTCCAAGAAGCCTCAGCATTATTTAAGATTGCTCAGTGGACTGCTGGGCAGATTCAGCAGCTTCAGAAGCATTAGAACATGTCAGAACAAAAAAAAGGAGCGTGTTGTTTAGCTTTCTTAATGAATTTTAGGGTCTCACTCTGATATGATGCTTTCTCTGTCTTTAAGTTTTGGTATTTCTCAGGCATGAAACAAAGCTGCAGTTTCTAGCTAGCTGTACTCACAAAACAAGACCACCCAAAATGAAGAATACGAACAGCTACAGCAATCTGTCCTTTACATACCTGCGACCCTGGAAAGAAGCCGTCATCTTTTGTCTGCATACTCTCCAAACCCTGATCACCTTCTGGCTCCACACTTACATCCTCACTGAGCATTTCATCGGCTTTCTCAATAATCTCTCGTACCTGTTCCACAAACGAGTCTCTCTCAGTTGCTAAAATAAACTCATTCTGCACCTGCAAAGAGAACAAAGCAACAATAATTTTCCATAAATTATTTTAAAACTGCATATTTAATAACCATAATTTACTTTTGGTGTTACTGTTTGTCCTCCCTTCACTGTTCTAACGTACAAGACAAAGATGGTGACACCTTAGAGAAAAACCAATTGTTTCTAAAGTTATCCCCAGCACAAAAGTATTTGCTATGGAACAACATTCCACCTCACTACTACAAACTGTCACTTCAATCTTAGCCTAGCATAGAGAAATTTAAAATTAGCAGCCTTATCTTACTGCAGTTCCTCATATCCAATGTGATGTTCATTAAGATCCACATTTCAAGGAAAATATAATGTAAAACAAAATGGAAAATTCTGCATTGCAAGATGTGTTCTGTGCTTCTCTCTTTCCATGCCATACAGAACTTCTACTCTACACAGGTTGCAGATCACTAACTCAAAGTCTGGCTGTAGCAGGTAAATGCAAGTATTACATTCCCTGTATGGGGAGAGGATGATTGTTCAGACTATCTAGTTTCAATATACTGTATTGCTTTATCAAAATACATTTTGCTGCTTATGTTGGAGGAAACAAGCTTAAAACAAGCATACTTGGCATTTAGAAAGAAATTCTTAGTTCAGTCTGACCCATGAGAAAATTCTGACTCCTGAAATAATGCACAGCAAAACTTGGAGGCAGCCTGTGAACCAGAGGTAAAGCTGTCAGTCACAGCATCTCTGCAGGGAAAGCGGGGAAGCGCCACAAGTA
>NW_010248476.1:8010-40316 GCF_000690775.1 Eurypyga helias
GTAAAGCCTGAGACACCGTTCTGTCATCAAGTTTCTGGGATGCAGGTTCAGAAGAGCCAAGCATGATGTGGTTTTATCAGGCTTTGCAATGTAGAATACTTACTAAAGAAGCATTCAGTGCTTTAAGCTGAGCAACAACTGATATTACCCATCGGAGGAGTGCCTACTAGTATCCTGATTAAAGGGAAACTAGGAATTCTTCGTTCCATAGGATCATTTTAGGTATGGGGCAGAGACACATCTGTGCCTTCTCTCTGTATTTCTTGGCACTTGACTACATGTTACTGGCTTGTTTACACTGCCAACACATGGACACAGCCAAGAACCGCCTTCTTCCTCTTTCTTTCTTTCTCGGAATGCCATTAGTGGCAAAGGGATCAATGTCTCCTGTGTCACTGATCTGGCTCTTTCTGCCAGGTCTGAATCCAGCACACATCACCTATTATTCTGCCACCTCTTGAAGCTAAAAGATCCACGCTGCACAGCTGCCCAACAGCTGGCAAAATATATTGCTTTTTGTCATTCTCCCTTACTTCAGCAACACCAAAACAATCTCGGTTTCACTCAGATTGTACCAGCCCAAGAACAGAAGTTTATAACGTGTTTATATACAGAAGTGTATACAATGGTCTTTGCTTTGCCGTTATACATGGAATGGAGAGGTGGTTTTTCCCTTGAGAAAGTCAAAAGCAGCAGCAGTCATTACTGACTTTCAGGAACCACAAAGTGATTCCCCCTCCTTACTTTAAGGGCAGAATCTTGCCATTCTAGTCAAGAACAACGACAAAACACTCAAAGCTTAAGCATAAGTTGTAAAGATCTAGCAATGTTTGCCTTTGGGAAAGCAAACAGCATGTGTTTAACCTGGCACACACGAAGTTGTTTGAAGTTCTCGAAAAAATTTGATTGTTAAAAAACCAAAAGAAGAAGTTGTTTGAAGTTCTTGAAAAATTTTGATTGTTAAAAAACCAAAAGAAGATTTACTTGGTAAAACCACAATTCTAAGGTGAAAATTGATGCGAATTTTCACGTGAACTGAGCGTGCAGTATTAACTGTCACTTTGGTACATCACTCTGAGCACAAAGTTTCTAGGTGTGCTTGGGTGCCAGGAAGGTAAACACAGGCCATGCTACACGAAAGAGCAATTCTGAAACACAAATGAGAACATTTTACATTACTGCTGGGATTGAGACTGGATTCAATTCTTCATTTCTAAGTCTTACCATAATTGAAGCTATTTCCTCAGGGTTGTCACCATCCAAATCGAATTTGAAAGTAACCATTTTGCGATTGTGTGTCTCCAGCTGGCATTCCACTACCCGATCACCTTTATTTGAAACCTAAAGCACAGGAAACAATAGTTCAAACCAAAAGCTTGAAAACCTAAGGCTTGTGCTTTCAAGCTCAGAAACAAACCAAAGGTGCTGGTCTAATACAAACACATTCTCTCTTTCCAGTCTAATAAATGGTGCCATGTACAGCATTGCTGTTTCTGAGGATACACCAAATATTCTGGAATAGTCTGTGGAATCACTGGTGGCTAAGCAAGCCAGTTTTGCCATATCTAATGCTCCACAAAGCTCTTAATAGATGTTTGGAACACTGACTCCAGAAGCAGAAGAAATACACTGGATAGCTTGTGTGATTGGGGTGGGCACAGAACAAGTCTGCAGAAGAGATTCCTCAAAGGAAAATAAACTTTTTGAAGCCCAAAAAAGGCACCCTCACTGTCACTGTAATGAAAGATACTCACATTGAGAATTCTCAGTTTTGGCCTAGCAGTCTTCTCATGGCGAGAGCGACTGCGGACAGACCTCCGCATGTGACGTTTCGTAGTCCTCCCTTCATGCCTTCCGCTGGAAGCTGGAACATTCTCGTTGCCATCACTCAATCCTGAAGCAACATCAGAATGTGCACTAAAAAGAAAAAACACAGCTTTACATTAGCATCCATCCACTCCAAAACCGCAACAGTACGGTTTACCCTACCAGATGGCATTCTCTTCTGGAGAGCAGGAGATGCCTGTTAATCACAGAGTAGGGGAGAAGAGCTCTGTCAACACTTAGGGTTGCTTGAATAGCATTTCTAACAGTAATTATTTAGCTACTCTTGCAAGCAGAGTTGTACAAATGTATCTTCTGAATATGTTTTCAAGCTATTTGGAGTTTAAATGCCGTGTAAGTGCCAAAAGGACAGAAAAACCTCCTTTATGATCCATTTGACATAACAAACAGGATTAGAAGTTAAATCACTACACAATCCTATTTACCCCCTCCATCCCCCACTGTAAATCAAAAATTGGCCCACCTCTCATGAGCCTATCATTCCTCTAGGAAGTTTACTTCCTCACATCCTCAAGAACACCCCCAGTAAAAAAAATATCCCTCGTGCAAAAAAATACCTAAAGATCACTAAAGGAAGACTAATGTAACACATGAAACTGAAATTCAGTTTGGTGAAGAGAAAACAACACTTACCTATCCATAGAGGAAGCCAAAGGGGTAGACTGAGCAGGCTGTGTTGCTGGAATAGTCTCCGAAGGAGCAGTCTGTGAGACTCCCTGAGTACCCTATGGATAGAAACTTACATCAAGAACTCCCCCAAAGAGCTCCCTTCCTTTTCAAGTAACCCAGCAGTCTCCAACGTTTCCTCCCAAGTCAGTTGTAAAGCCAGAAGCGCTACCTTTCTAGACCTTCTGACAGCTGTCATTTAGACAGCTCCAATTTACAGAAGATGCTAGAGCAAACTGCAGTGAAGCAGATCATTTATGGGGAAGGGTAGGGAGAGGAGATCAGCCATCCTTTCTAACGCTGCGTGTCACTACAGTTTGCCATGCAGCCGCAGTCTTACTAACAGAATGTGCGAAATGCAAGCCAATGCAGAACGCAAAGGACAACTCCAGTTCCCCCTAGCAAGAACAAGGCTGCAGGGGATAGGCATAACCACAGATTCTCAAAGGCTATCAGTTGCGGCTTGTCTTTGCTACGGCAAAGATGTTCTACAGTGCTAGCAAGAAGTGAAGTGTTAACAGGTTTTTGCCTGCAGGATGCACACTCACTTCCCAACAGAACAGCCAGTGGCAACAAGGTCCCCACATTGGCATGACATTCTGCTGTAAGAAAAAGGTCATTTGAAATATTAATTCCCAACTGAAAACAGGCACGGAAGGGATTAGTTCCCAACACACACATAATGTTGCTTAAGTCAAACGCCCTAAATGCATCACTGCGTTACATTCAACATATTTACCTCCAAAACTGCCTGCTGCGAGGAGGCGGAAGAGGCCTGTTGTGCTAAACTCACTGTAGGCTGGGGTACTTGAACCTGTCCTCCTAGGCTGCCCATGGGAACTAAAACATTCTGCTCCACATACGGCTGCACAACAGGAGCAAGATAGCCCGGCTGAGCCATCGCGTCCGTGGGTAAGGGAGGGGACAGTACGGCAGTAGGAATGCTAACAGAGGCCACAGCAGAGGAAGGTGCAGCGTTCGAGTCGCCAGGATACTGAGGCGGCAACCGAGACGGGAAGCCCTGGAATAGAAACGAGGGAGTCAAGTTAGTCAATGTCAGAGCTAATCAGGGAAAAACAAGAATTAAAAATAAAAGAACATCAGTTTCGTAGGCATGTTCCAGCCTTCCCTACTTGTTCAAGCACTCCCACAGACCACCTTCCCAGAGCAGCAAACCGTTCATACGGAGCCAAAGCTCAGCCTGCAAATCACCATGCTTGAACAAGCAAATTCCCACTCAGTTTCAAGTCTCAGGCAAAACAGTCTTCATCTCCCAGCCCTCACAGCTGCCTATTTAGCCTCATATTTTAAGGCCCAAGACTGGAAGTGACTGAAGAATTTTCAGGCTGAACAACTACTGCCTAGATGTTACACAGCTGCTGCTGATCCTTGAGAATAACAGCAAAAATGCTCTTGTGTTCTTCCTGTGCTCTCATGATGAGCTCACCCAGGAATTGAGGGACATGCCAACACACCGTTTGTTTTACGGCACTCCTTCAAATCCCAGTGCAGGTGTTTCTACATGTAGACCATTTTTCTTCTAGAAGAGTCATATGCTGAGTCGCTACTGCCATCACCATTCAGCGTGCCATTTTCACAGCGATCTCAAAGCTGAAGCAGTCCGTGCCCAACAGCCTAGCATTTCATGGCTAGCATCAGGTACCCACTTCACGTTCCATGCCATCTGACCTATTTCTAGCAAGTGTCCCCCACTTACCACCTCCCTTCCCAGACTCAGAATGAAAAACGGACATTGCTGAATATGCTGCCATTGATTTTCTTTCCAACACACATCCCCCATTTTTAAACATCATTTTTAAATTTTTTTTTTTTCCCAAGTTGACAAATCTCTTGGATATGCAGCTGCCCTCTTTCACACAGTGGTTGACCACAGTTCTGCACTATGATTCTGTCATTTTAGACAAATTCCATTACCTAATATGAAAACCTCAAAACACCAGCGTGTCCAAAGACTTTTTTCCCCCCTCCTTAAAATGGTCCTTTACCACAACAGGAGTCGCCTTCATGGCTTAATGGCTCTCTTACAAGAAGTGAGTTGGCCCGGGCACACAGTTCAGATCTGGTACCTCAGAGGAACAGGAAAAAATGTGGAGAAGAGTTCTGCTGGCTTGCAACAATACCTGGTAAAGAGCATCTCCAGCAGGAACTGAAGCTTCAGCAGCTTGTCCAATGCTGACTGGCAATCCCACGGACTGGACAGCCGGCTGCAGGAGCTGCGGGAGAACCTGGCTGGGCAACTGAGCCACAGGCTGCATCACTGTGGGGAGCTGGCTAGGGCCAACGGTTGATCCTACAGGGACAGCGGTTGCCGCAGCAGACGTTGCCAGCGTGAGCAATGGCTGATTCATGCCAGCTGCCATTGAAATGGGCAGTGACTGGAAAGCCGGCTGCGCCACTGACACATGAGGAGCTGCTACGGGCAACTGCGAGACCGAGAACTGGGGAACCATGGAAGTTGGCAAGGGCTGTCCCATGGGTAGGAAATGAGAGCCAATGGGGACTGATGGGGCAACTGAAGGCTGAGGGAGAGAAGGTGCTGCAACAGGTAATTGAGGCTCGCCTTGGATGATCGACACTGGTTGGGAAACAGGAAGCTGGGGAGGTAAAGAAAATAGAGATAGATTTTTTTTTAAAAAAAAAGCAGGGTTGCAGAAAGCAGAAATTTTTACGCATTAGTCAAAGAAAGAATTATTCAAGTTACAGCACTCTGTTAAAGTGGGTGGGGAGCACAGTTGGCAGAGTGGCTGGGAAGTTGGCTGGAGTTCCCAGAGGTCCTCACTTCGCAACACTTCCTCTGAAGAACTCAACAGGCTCTTGAAACAGACACCCACAGAGGGTGAAAGAGCAACATTCGAATACCCTGGAGCACTGACGTGCATAAACAGAACCGAATTCCCCTCAGCTCTGCCCCCAGAGCCCAGCCTGCCTTCTTACAGTAAAGAAGTGCAAACCTTTCAACAAATCTGTCAGCTTTGGGTATGGGGACTAAAGCAACGGAGAATGAAAAGCCACTGTGCCAGCATTCCGAGGATGGCAGGGGATATGTCAATTAAAGCCAGCGAACAATGCAACTGGAAAGGCAGTTTAGATGGACAAGCAACAAAACAAACCATTTCAAAAACAAAAATCAAGGCTCACATGTTCAAGACAGAGATATGAGCCAAAATGAAGTAATACTCAGTAACAGAAGCTTCTTGACCAGGTAGTAAAGGAGAAGAGCTGAATAAGAAAGATGACAGAGTGGAGAAGACAGTCCTTATGGTTCGCTACCTAAATAAGTGAACGTTTT
The DNA here is from genome assembly GCF_000690775.1 of Eurypyga helias. Taxonomy (NCBI): domain Eukaryota; kingdom Metazoa; phylum Chordata; class Aves; order Eurypygiformes; family Eurypygidae; genus Eurypyga; species Eurypyga helias. The sequence goes on from NW_010248476.1 coordinate 13,832, forward strand.
ACACACATCGTGGTGCAGAAGATAGACATTGATGGGAAGCAGAGAAATGACAAGTTCCTGAAAATCCATTCATAAGACACCATTCATCGATACGCCTCAGGATATTTTTCACAATTTAAAGATCTTTGTGTGTAGAAGAGCTATCCCTCCCTCAAATTACTCACGACTGCCACATGTGAAAGAAAGGGTTTCCAACACATTTTCCAACAAAACTGAAAGTTGTGGTACACTAAGAATGCTAATATCTGGATGAATGTTTTGGAACCATTAGAAAAGATGGCAAAAGTGAAAGTAGCAGCATGTTGAATTTGCTAGCTGTGAAGAAGAAAAATCTTCTGCTAGAAAGAGGAATTTTTGTTTACCTGTGTCCCAGCTGCTGCCTGAGGCATTGGCATAATCTGTGAAGTTTGAGTTTGAGAGACAGTTTGGGTGGGAGGGGCACCAGCAGAAACTGATGGCTGCTGCAGCTGGTACTGTCCAGGCTGTTGGGAAGAGGCTGTCTGCTGTGCATTCTGTAGTAGGGAAAAGAGGCAGAAGCTATTTTTTCACCCCAAAGAAGGTTTTAAAGCATATCCTGTTTAAATTCTAGTTTTACTCCCTCATAAGTGACAGTGGTTCTGCTCAATCTCGAGTCAATTAAGCTTTAGCAATCACTTATTAGCATCACTAATACAACTCCATTATCGGCACCAAATCTTGCAACAGAGTTATTTCACCTGTGAAAACAAGAATGAAGATTCTATAAAGGAAGAAAAAGCAGGTAAGAGAAGATGATGTTGCAGAAAATAGTATTTCCAATTAGAAGAAATCATGAGAATGAAGTCTGCCTGCTTAGACAGTCTAACTTCCAAATCCTGACATGCCTCCCCTTGAATGGGACCTCCACTGCAAGCTCAAGTAAAAGGTGGGGAAGACAGACACATAAAACCAAAAATTCACATGATTCTAGAAATACATTTTAGAAAGTCAATGAAGTTCATCTCACTCATAGCACGTTAAGATGGTGTGAGAACCAGAGGATTCCTTTGCTTTTGTCCAAAACTATGGGTTGAAGGGGATCAGAGGTAGTCAAGTTGCTCTTAAGAAGTCAAAATCCTATACTATAAGTATTTCAGTCCCTGGTCTGGGGAGTGTGATCTTACCTGCTGAGTGTGTTGGGTAGGTTGGGATGGCACCGCTGCGCTGCTTGAAGCTGACTGGCCTTGCACCTGTGTCTGGAGGAGGGAAAAAAGACAGAATGAGCTTGAAAAGCCCTAGGATTCCTGCAGCAAGCAGTTAAAATCGTTTTTGCCTGGAATGATCTGGTTGGAATAGGTCTCTAGCTGACCTCTTGGACAGCTAGTCCTTTTGGAGTCCTTTTAGCTACATTCCACTATGACAACCAGAAAGCACAGCAATGTACAAGAGCTCTGAACTCATCATTATAAGTTTTCCAAAACAACCAACGCAGAAAATCTTTGCAACCCACGTGCCCCTCAACATGAGGCAGATCAGCCTATCAGCTGCTTCTTCCACTGATGATGCTTTAAGAGCAGGGTGCCTTGGTATAATAAGTGGAAATACAGGCATTGAGTTTTACCTTTACATGTGTTCTAGACACAGTTAGGTGGGGAGATAGGAGACAGCTAGAAGGAAATAAAACTACCTGTTGAGAAAAAATGTCAAATATATACAGGATTCTAGACCAATAAAAAGTGCTCAGTACATGTTGAGTGCCCTTTGAGACGCACATCAAAACACAAGCTAGAAATCATTTCTAGACTCGCCACCATTCAAAGGCTATCAAAAACTGGATAGTAAAGAATCTGGGGGTCCACATTCTAGCTGAAACAATTACTGAATGAATAAGCAATGAAAAAAATGGAGGAGTGGCATACAAATGAATGTGAAGGATGTAGAGGAAAATGCAATGGATTTTCATCATTATTTTTGTGGCTGACATCTTTAATCAGATCCCAGGATTGTCATTATTATTTTTGTGACCATTATATTCCTTTACCAGATCCTGGGAGACAGCTAGACAATGATCTCCAGATGAGTTCTCTGAGCATGCACCACTGGGGTGAACTGCCCTCATAAGAAAACGTATCTGGTGTATCATACCAGAAATATCTACCAAAATTCCTTAATGCTGTGATCATCCAGCTTGTAGAAGCTTATTAGGAACAAGTTTATTAAAATTACATACTTGTTTAATTATAGAAACTTTGGGGAAAGCAGACTGCCAATGAAAAGAACCATTTTTTTCTTTGCTGTTTTAGAAGCTTGAGGCCCTTACTGGCTAGGATCTAAACGTGTACACTACCCCACTGCTGTAACATCTATTCACACTGAAGGACAAACTTGAGTCGAATTCTGGTCTTCTAATGAATTACATAGAAGATCCCAGAATTTATATTCTGCAAGATAATGGTGATCCCCCACCGCGTTTTCCAGACATATTTTACCACCAACCCAAGTCACCTCCTGAAGTTTAACAGAGGTGGGTTATGAAGAAACAATCCCCAGGTGATTTTCAAAACTTCTTGCATAGCAGCTCCACTCCACAAGTTCTCTTACAGTATAGAAATTACTACCTATTAGGCTGTTTATTAAAGCTGTTCCAGCTTTATTAAAACATCCTTATTACCCCTTACAGAAAGCCTTAAATACTTAGCTCTTGATCTTACCACAAAAAGCAGAGATTCTCCTCCTGTTCCTTCACACAAATCCCAAAGTTGCTAATACACCAATAACTAAAATGTCAGAGAGCCCCTAATTCCAAGAACAGAAGGAATGAGAAATCTACTTAAATTAAATCCTTTCTGTTCACAGAAAACTCTTATGAAAAGTTTCAGACTACAAGTGCAGACACAATGTACATAGACAATAGGCCTCCGTCACAGCGTACAAAGGCGTTACGGACAACTGCAAGTGCAAATGCCATATATACTGATAAAACATGTACCTCCACACTAAGCCTCAGGCCTCAAATTCTGCTTTTAAGAACACCATATCCTAGGCTTATAAGGAAGCAATACTCATTAGCAACAGTTGTCTGTGCCACTAATTTACTACTCAGCTAGTTTCTTTAACGATTCTGCAAGCACATTTCCAAACCTTCGTACAGGTACATAACATAGCTCCTTCCATTCCTCTCTTCGCAAGCCTAGAAAAAGGCTCTTGCATTTTGGACAGTCCCCAAATCGACCCTGTTGTCTAATGAAACATTAATCATACAAAAGTACAACTTCAAATTACACATTCTCATTAAATTGCTAAGGAGCAGGAACAAAAATACAAAGCAAGTTTTAAAAGCAGAGAAGATACATTTCATTAAATCCATTCTTTATAAGCCATTTTGGTACTCCAGCTTGGGTTTTTTTCCCCCAAAGAACAACTAGTCCCAGGAGGAACACTGACCCTTTGTTACCCTTAACACAAAAGCCCTACCAATATTCCAGCCGAAGCTGAACACAGACCAAGTGGTTGCTGAAGCCTATGTCATTGCAGCCTGGTCAGTCAGGGAGACCCTAGCGTACCCCTGACTCGGTGGAAAGGCACCCCCATGGACACTAATACTTAGAACCACATGGAGCAAGTCTAAAAGCAAGGCTCCCCTTTAGGTGCAAGGTATGACTTAGAGAAAGTAGAGAAATTCTGGAAGGGTTTGCTCCTGTAACCTGAGGATAGAGTGCAGGTGGTCCTGATGAAAGCGAGGTGGACAAGGCCTGCGGAGTCGAGGCTCCCTGGGGGAAGCAGATGAAGAGCTGCGACTCTTGCAACACCTTCTGAGGCAGCTGAACAATGGGCAATGAGAAGTCTGAACCAAAAGCAGACGATGACCCCCCTGTAGGGGGGGGAGACTGGAAATCGACAGTGTCAGAGGAAGTCAGCTGTGAGGAATCACTGGAGTATTCTGGGCTTCCTTCCGGCCAGCTCCACCTGGCAGACCCCCCTCTGGGACCTGCTAACTCAGGACCAAGATAGTTAGACTGCTCCTCTGTCACAGGCTGAAGCCGACCATGCAACCCTATGCCTGGAGTGGATTCCTCTTGACTGGTCTCCATAGAACCCCGGCGGCTTCGGTAGATGTGCTGGGGTAAAACGGCCCCTTCTGCTGGCGCAGAAGTCGGTGTGTGCACATGGAACTCAAAGACACAGCTCGCTCTGCCATCACCACTGTGAGAGAGCACAGCCGGGGCAGAGTGTGGAACAAATACCTGGTGGAACGTCATCTGAGCAGGATCTGCACTCAGAGGAGCTGAAACACTGGATAATGGAGAAAGGGGACCCATCCCAGAATCCAGCCTCAGGTTCTGAACGTGTCTTGCCAGGTACGCTTGCCCCGATTGAAAGTCGAACACAGAGCTTTGTGGAGGACCACCTTGCCCCTGGTTTGACTCAGAGACCTGCTTCAAATGTTGTTCAGTCGCATGAGAGTTATAAGCTACTTGATCATACTGCTCCGATACCTGTGATGGATAGTGCATGCCCACCAAATATACAGCTTCCGGATGCATTCTGTAGTGAGCATCCTCTGGAGGTGTTGGTCCAGATCTATAGTCACTCTGTACAGGAGCTGGCTCAAACACGGGGTTAACTTGCACATGCAGAGGCTCTCCAGCGACTCTCTGAGCTGCTGTGCCCAGCATAACGAACGCCTCTGGTGTCCAATTGGCGGGGCTACCACCGGGCGGAACTAAGCTCTGGCCAGTCTTCAGCAATGGCTGGAAGTGGCAAGTTTGGGCTTCCAAAAATGAAGTGCTCTTGCGCCGCTGAGCGACTGCCACCTTCGGCGGGCAGACAGGTGGTGGCGAGAAAGACACCGGCCGTTCATGAACGGTTGGGAAAAATATCTGTGAATCTGGGAACGTTGGTGTTCCCCCACGCGGATGCTGAGGCTGTATCGACATGAACAAGACAAGTAATTCATACATTAAAAGTGAAAGCACATCAACATGCACAGTTCTAGGCACAACTAGGCAGTTCTGTGAAGTAACTTTATAGAATGACTATTCAATTCATGGTCAAAAACATACAATACTTAGGAAGTTTAGGTGAGTCGTAAATATCTATTAAATACATCCGTGGCAGGCATAGCTACAAATGGAAACATTTGCTGGTGTTAGAGCTGCTTTTCCAGTCCAAATCGAGAAATTCAACAAAATAAACCAGTACTGCTCCTGACAATGAGATGAGATGTATTGTCCATCGTGATCAGTGCCTAAAGCCAATCAAGCCCCTGAGGTTACTGCCACATGGGGAATTTGAAAAATCAGAACTTGACAGCAACAACAATGCAGAGCCTCTGGTATGCATTTAAAGGTAACACGGCATTAAATTTTAATGTTATCCAATGTAAAAACCACTGTGCTAGTGTCCTGCCAGGAGCGTGTTCTGTACGCAACCCGGACACCTAAAGAAACCGCTCATGAAACAAAACTGAACCATTCCAGCTCATAGATGAAAAAAACCTATGATAAAACTGCAGAGCCTTTGATTCTGCCCTATCTGATCACCTGTTTTGATCCCTTTGATCATATCTTTTGATCATACCTTTTCACATAGGAAATCAGCACTCACAGAAACAAACCTAACTCTTGCCTGGACAACAATACATTCACAGGTGTAGTAACAGCAGAGTCCCCAGGCAATTCCACTCCAGCTGATGCAGTACTTCAGATGAAGCTAGTCTTATTTAAGATATGTAAGAAAAAATTAGTTCCACATTTTATCATCTCTGCCTACAGTATGCTGATAAGAGACACTGTATTATCAACCCTAAAGGGAAAAATCCCTGCAAAAGTCAGTAGCAGATATACCAACTTTAAGACAGATGCCATTTATGACTCTTGCAACTTGCTGTTTCCACACATTTGTTTCCTCCCATCCCCTTTTGTCTGGAAAAGCAGCAGCAAATTTCCATATTGACCAACATGAACAAGAAGGTCCTACAGGATGAAGGACCTTTCCTATGTTCTGAAAACTAGTTCCACATACTTCACTTAGAGAAGTGTGTCTCAAAATTTCATGTAAATCAAAGCCCAACACTGAAAACAGACTACCTCCTGTCCTGCAAGCTATCTTGCATCTAATCTTCTGAGAAAGGCTTGGCTTCTTTCCATTAAAGAAGCAGCCGCAGTGGCACTCCTGATTAAAAAACTATTTACATTCATATTGAATTTCTAGTATCAGCTAGAAATTCAGCTAGCCAAAGCTTTTACAATAACCAGCCATGGCAATCAAGCTTTAGAAGATGGTTGTTTTATGCAGGGCTTAATTAACATTCAGTGCTTACTTAGAAGTTGGAAAATAAAAAGCTGCTCTTCTACCTTAAAGGGATAAGAACTAGTCTTCCCTTTACCTTCTGTGGTACAACTGGGTAATTCACATTTATACTATCCTAAAACACAAAAACCAAATGGTCAGCCACTGTTGGATAATACTTAAGTGCACGCTTCCCAGAAAAATACCAACATTCCAGCAGCACAGCATAAAGTATAAGGAATCAGGTCTTCATTTCTTAATTTTAAAAAGATGCCCAGAGCCCAGGATGTATTTAATAACTTATCTTACTGTGCCGGGAGGCAAATGGTAACACATACAGGACTGACAGAGAGGGAGGGCAGGCTGGAGCGTCGATGCTTGCGTGGAGAGGCAGAGTGCATGGGCAGGACACTTTCCAGGGCTTTAGAAAGCTTTTCTGCAAAGGTTTCTTCAGGGACAGTCCGAAGGTAGAAAGGAGAAAGAGGTGCAGACAGCGCTGGTGGTGGGGTGCAAGGAGCACTGAGAGGGATGCAGGACATAGAGGGAAGAGCAGGAAGGTGGGGGACACAAACTGACATGCTACGACCACGTTGAAGCTAAAGGAGGAAAACAAAAGTTAAGAATTGAACACTTAAAAAAAAAAAACCAGCAAAATCTACAATGAGGTAGAAAAGAAATGCAGACACACAATGAGAGGCCCAATACTACGTGACTGCTATGAGTGCAAGAAGATATGAGAAATGCTGAATGAATGCCAACACACTGGGAAGAGGCTATGTGCACCGCTGAGGGCCGACGCTTGCTTTGGGTTACTGAGCAGTGCGGGAAGTTCCCCAGCACCCTTACGAGCAGCACGGGGAAGGCAGAGCAGACAGGAGAGACTTTTCTCTGGGGCCACTGATGCAGCCCACACTCTGTGTACTCAGAGCATCTGGTAGTCTGACAAACAGAAACACCTAAACAGATACTGATGACCTTTCAAACTCTCATTCTCACTTTAGAGAGCAGAATTAGAAAGTTTGGAGTGTTTATACGTATCACCTCACCAGTCTCTCTGCTGGGGCATCTCCTGCCTGAATTAAGTGGACTAAGCATATGCAGTTGGCTCTATTACCATTAAAATTTAAACGTTACATATTCTACAACATGAGTTGCATAAATAAGTCTGTTTAATGTGTGGAAGATTCAGTAAAATGAGTCTTAGGCGAGCATTTTCCAGACACTGAGCCAACAAAAGCATCAGGATTTTGTAATCCTGCCACAATCCAGAAGGCCACAGGTCAAAATACAACCGAATTGGCAGAATCAGAATTAATGGGTTTAGGTTATTTGGGGGTTCGTTATTACTTGGTTTGGTGTGGTCTGTTTTGCTATATTTGAGGCAAATAGAAAGAGGCAGTCTTCAACTGCAAGTTTTCCCTCTCTAATGGCATACGCCTCTTACGGATGTAATCCACAATTTCTTAACATAAGTGAAATCACATACAGACCCTCCAGGGAAAAAACCTCAAGATATCCAGTGGAGATCTGATTTTTGAGATTTCTGTGGTGAAAACAACTCACCAGACTGCTCAAAAATTTGTGAGGGGCATAAGGGAACTCACAGAGTTAAATAAGTAATTTACTCATAATCTTCAGCTGTTCCAAGGCAGGACTAGTTATACATGCTGTTCCTTTGTCTAATTTATCTAACCTGCTCAGAAACATTTCTGGTTATGGGGACTTCAGTACTTAACTGTCCTTGTTGGCCAGAAAAAAAGCCCTTCCCACCCAATAATTCCAAGCTGCAGTTTAGGCTTATTATTTCTTATTCTACCTGACAACAGTGCTGTGATCTGATCAGCTGCCTCCTATTTTACAGCAGCCTTTTACAGCTTTCTCTCTCAAGCTCATGTTCTCCTCCAGCCTTCCCACACAAACCGTGTTTTCTGTCTTTCTGGCAGCGGTTTTTTGACACTCTCCTCTGAATTCTCTTCCAGTTCACCCTCAAATTCGCTCAAGGAGGGTGCCCAGGACAGACTTACCAATGGCCAAGAGCAGAACAACTACTTCACATAAGATGTTTGCCTTTTCACGATAGCATGATGTTTTTGACCATGTCCGGCTTGCGGTTGAACATAATCCCTGACCCTTGGGTTTTTGGCAGAATTGGTGCCTAGGCACAGTTGTTGCCCATCCTGTACTCGTGTAGCTGATTATTCCAGTTTAAACATGAACCTTGTTCCTGTCCTGATTGACCTGTGTTCTCTTTCTTTTTAAGGCTATTTGTCCAGTTGTCAGTATCGTTTTGACTTGTCATTCTGTCTTCCCAGTGAACTGTTAGTAGTTCCTGTAGCATTCTACTCAGTCCTGTCCACCTCCTGGTACCACTGTGGTCATCATGAGCACATTTTAGTAGTGAACTAGGCAGTTTGACTGTACCTGTCATATTCTTGTTCTCTCATCCTCCTCTCAAAAGATTAAGGTCCTTCAACCTGGAATCTAGCCATCCCAAGGCACTGAAATGGCTTCTGGTCCCATATATGCCCCCACACCAAAATATGGCTTACCCAGAACAAGAGCTTGGAGGGATTAAGAACTCATTTTATCAAGAACTAGCAGCAACACGTGCTTCAGGTTAAGAGCCTTTGAAAAAGATGGAGATCCTTTGCTGGGGAGTGAGACCAGCATGTTTTCCAAAAAGCCAGTAACGCCAACAATTCCGTAATAAAGCCTACAGCCACAGGTGCCAAAAAAGCAAGGACACTCAGTCTTAAGTGTCACATGTTCTCCCTTATGTATTCCTACATTATTCCCTAATGTCTCTGGCCTCAGGCTTAGGTTTTTATTTGTGTAAAAAAAAAACCACCAAAAAAACAAACAAACCAAAAACAAGTAACAAGGGCACCACTGAAGACAATATAATAGTAGCAGAAGTTCTACTCCGGAGTTAGAATAGATTTCTGCACTCATACTCAGATCTAAAAACGTACCAAGGGGAAAACATACCAAAATAAAAGGGCAACACAAATGAACATAGTAGGAAAAGTATTTGTGCCCAGTGCAGACTTTCCAGGGAAAAGGAATACGCATGGCAACTGATGAGCAACTCAACACAAGCTAGAAATAAAACTGGGAACAAGGGTGTGGGGTCTTGTCAGTCTGGAGTTCTCACATGCAGCATTCTATAACAGTTCAAAAAATCTTACCTGCAGAATCTGTAATCAAAGCCTCACAGAACACACAGAGCAATTGTATATTTATAGAGTAACTCAACTATTCTAACCCCTTCAAATCAAACCAGCAGCTTGACCCCTGGTAACTTCATGTACACATACACATATCACCTTCCCAAGTGAGATTAAATGCTGACTTAGCAAATGAGAGTCTTGTTCTGAGCACATTACTTCCATCCATAAAAAACACTAACCCATTATCCTGCTTAAGCATACTCAAGATTAAATAAAAGCTTTGAAGACAAATAGCCATTGCACATCCCCCCTTAGCCTAGACTCTGTCACCTTGCAAAAATACCCCCCCTTTTACTACTTCCATGCAGAGTTAGTATCCCATGCAAAACAACACATCCACAGAAGATGGCCTGGCAGACCTTTCTCTCACCTTTCAAGAGCAACACAGAAAAGCAAGTCATGCCATGCGTTTGCAATATTGCAGAATCTGGCTTACCGCTGCAGGTGGCTGAAATCCTCCATGCTGCTGTGACTGCACTTGGCCAACTGAAGCTGCATATCCCTGGACAGCAGCTGTCGAGCCTGACTGGTCATGCTGGGAACCATACGACACAGTCTGTTGACTGCTCACACACGATTCAGTATAAACAGATGACCCCTGGCCACTGTCAATCGTCCCATCAGCTGCAGAAGATAAAAAAAATCCCCCTTTCAAGAACTGCAGTCTGGATTCACAATTATAATCTATCAAATATTAGATTTATGTTTGTGCCATGTCATGTGGACCTTATCAGCAATTTACCTCTTGTAGTATTTAAGTAGGTTAAAAATTTCTTTTTACTTCCCAAATATAGTAATTCCTTACCAATATGCCTAACCCTGAAAAAAAAAAAAATCAGTAGTTTCAGGTTTTCTTTGGGAAGACACTTAACAGTAACTATACTTGCTATAAAAGGCTAGAATAGAAATAGAAACTTAAATTCCACATTGTTATGAATGAACTTTCAGGTTTTTTAATCACTGTTTTTCTGTATTTAATTCTACAGATATGTATAAAGCAGGTCTGTTGTGCTGGCTGGCAGATGCACCCGATGAAGGCACAATAGAGAGCTTAAAACCCCGACTACCTAAAGAGCAGATAGCAATTTGCTTTCTAACTTCACCATTCTAATATAGAAGTTCTTATCTACCATCATTATTCAGATACTGATTCAAATGTTGGGATAGCAGAAGAGAAAAAGCTAGGAGTGTTAATTCATCTTTTCATGTATAGTATCTAAAACAGGAAATAAAACCTTCTTTCAGAAAGCAAATTATGAGCTGAACTGCTTGTACATCAATCTCATTTCCACCTTAAACACACACTAGCAAGGTTTCAAATAAGTGTTTCTAATAACTAATTGCACCAGTGCAAGCATATGCAGCCTTCCATAGGGCCACAATATACTGTCCCTGTAGGAGGGCAGCAAAAACTAGGAGATGGTCATGCTTCAGGAGCCCCAGTTCATTTAGTAAGTTAAGTTGAAGCAAAGGAAAGTGATTTTGTGCTAAGACATTGGACTGTGAATTGTGCCAAGACTTGGCTCAGCTAAGGCACAGGAATGCATGTTATCTTGCTGTGCTTTCTAGAAAGCTAATGTTCTTCAGCAGACAGCAATGGCAGACAGCAACATCCTCAAGTACCTACTGCTATACCCACTGAAAGTTTAAGGGAGGAAACTGTAAGTGCAAGAGTTCCTGAATAAACCAACTGACACACTTACAAAGAACAGATATACTGGGTTGCTGGAACTGCAGCTGTTGGTGTTGATCAGCTTCTGGCTCTTCAGGCTCCACTTGTGTAGAAACCGATGCTGAAGTAGTGGGGACAGGTGTAGTACCAGTGACAGATAGGGGATGCTTTGACCCTGCATGGGAAGCACTTGATGGTTGCTGTTGCTCCAGCTGCTGCTTCTGACTACCTTCTTCCTGAAGCTTCTTCTCCTGTTCTTCTCGCACCAACTGACGCTGCTCTCGCTTTCGCTTAATCAAAGAAACCCTGTCCTTGATAGCTTTCGCCATTGTCTTGTGATCCCCTTCACAGACATAGCCAGATTCCACCTGAAGGAGGATACAGTCACAGAATTCAGACTGTCGTAGACAGCCACAGTTGCAGTGCTGCAATACAAGCTGCCACTCTCTGGCACTAACTTCTCATTCACAAACTGCTGAAGCTGATTTATTTCTAGACAGTAACAACAGCAAACACAGAGGCTTACAGACCACGTCTCGCTGTCTGAGAACGCCAGTACTTCCCATGCTCTGGAAGACCACCAACACTTACCATCTCCTGTGCTACATCCTCTGGGACATCTCTCTCCAAGTCAAAGGAAAACTCTATTGCCTCATTATCTTTATATTTGCCCTTGAGTTTTTTGATGTCTTCGATTCGCAGCCAGAGTTTAATGGCAATTTTCTCTCCATCATCTTCCTCTGCTAGTTCTACCCGTACTCCAGTCTCTTCTTGGAAGAAAGCATGATTCAAAAGGTCCTTAATAGCATATCTAGCATATTGGGAAAGAACGTAGAAAGCACACACAGTTACTAGGTTTTATTAAGGAATTCCCGTGCCTGATGACCCCCAGATTTATTCTCTATTTTTCATGCTTCTCCCATGAATTATTAGACAGCCCATCATTCACACTTCTATTTAAAAGCCTGATGGAGAAACAAAATGCAACAATGCCACAGATATACAAAAAAGTATCACACATTAGTCAGCAGGTACCAACAGATTTAAGCCAACTGAACAGGGTAAGTATTAACTAAAATAAGAAACCTTGAAGAAACAGTTTGCTTTTACTGAACATTAAGATCCAAAACACAAGCAAGTCAGTACAGTAATCCAAGTATGTATTTCAGTCTATTTCGAGGTCTTATCAAAAGCTTCATCTAGTAAACTCTGCACAAGATAAGCACAACATTATTCCTTTCATATTTTGTACTATTTTGAACTCCAATTCGCGTTCTGTTTGGCACAAATTAGAAGCTTTGTCCTGAGGGTACAAAAAAGAACTATGTTCATATATACACAGCATCAACAGCAGTAGTCTAGAAGTTAACCACTTGAACTAAATGGCAAGAAGTTATGCACAGCCACAAAATGAACTTAAAATTGGAAAAAGAGTACAAAATTGTTTAAACCCAAGAAAAACAGAAATTAAAAATACACGGCAACACCATCCGATGTGAAACTTAAAGGAGTTAGTTAATAGAGGGGATGAATAAACATCCATGAACTGACAAAACCAGCTCTGAACAGAATAGCTAGATGCTAGAGAACAGCCAAAGGCCGAAGCATTCTTATATCAGACATTCAGGAAGCAACAACTATGTAAAAGCAGGGGGAAAAAGAACCCCAAACCCCACAAATAAGACAAAACAGTTACAGATTTCCTGTAATGGTGTAAGTTAATCACTTCAATTAGAAGTCATCTTGCAGATAACATGGATGAAAATGAGCACAAAGAGTTTAGAAAAATAGAAAGAACTCAAAATAATCAGCCATAAAATGCCAAGAAAATGAGGACAGGAAAAACAAAGGATTACAGAATAGCTAACCAACCAAACAATCCAAATACCTGGGAACCCAAAAGGATTGTCCTCCGCTATTTTCTGACTAGTTCTAAGTTTTAATACCAGCAGTAGAATTTCTGAATAAACGAACGTGGATGGTTAGTACAGCATTTGCACCTTACCTGACAATTCTCTAAAACAATCATTGAATAAGGATCCACCAAAGAATAGAAGCTGCAGAAGTGATACTGGCTTCCCAACTTTCATCAGAACACTGAAGGTGCCAGGAACCAACTCGATCTGGTATCACAGACCCGGACTCAGCACATAATACCTCTGTTTGAAGAGGAAGCACTTACCTTTCGCCTTTGTTCTGCCGAATGCATCCCTCAATGATCTCCTTCACTTCAGGGATTGCTACTTTATCAAAGCTGGCTGGCTTGACACCCTGGAACACACAAGCAACAGAGAAACTGGAAGACCCAGATTTACATTTTGATTGTGTTTACAGACCAACTTTTTTTACTCAATAGATAATTGGCCTGAGTTCCCCTCTAGTGCAAATTACAGCAAAATCTGGCCCCAACTTGCTGTTCATCTGTTTGTGACTTGTGCAAACGTTGCCCCCTCCCCCTATTTCTCAGCCACACTTCCATAACAGAAGGCATTGGCAGTGAGGTTCTCAGTTATGATTGGAGAACCATTTGGTTTCTGTGGAAGTTATGCTGGTCAGAGGCGAGTACACAGACTGGACTGAAAATGAAATGTTTCCGAAGTAACCCTAATGCACAAACCCACATGATTAATTCAACAGTCCTCAAAGGATTCTGCTGCTTCCCAGAATGTTTTCAACGTGTCATTACATGAAGTAATTTTGGCATTGATTGATTTTACAGGAAAAACCTTAGCCCAGAAAGCTCTGACTGAATCATTAAATAACTTGTCCAATTAAAAGAGGCAAATTAAAAAGACTTCCCTGTATCTTAGCACTCCCCAGAAGACCTACTATGCTGAAACCACACTCCTGCATCACTGCTGCTGAGTTCAGGAAAATCAGCTTAGCAATACAGACCTTTACAAAAGCCCTTCAACAACACACGGCAATCCTTTCTCTAATACACGCTGAAGCCATTGGGGAAGAGCAAGACAGAATGTAACTATGAACAGCTACTCAAGTCAGCAAAGCAAATAGGCCATGAGATACGACCATCTGGGAATTCTGCAAAATGCTGCAGGCAGCAAGCCAAGCTTCATCACTTAATCATGGCCAGAAGCTCGATTTCAGGGGCAATTGTCCACCACAGCAAAATTTGGCACTCAATTTTACTTGATTCAGCCTTTAGCTTCAAATTCTGTGTTTAAGACAGCAGAAAGAGAGAGGATTACAGCATCCTGTTCAAATTCTGTTTTATTAAGAGCCCATGTTTTCAAGCCAAACAATCCTGAAAACCATACACTTGATACATCTGACTTTGTCACTGGTAAATCACAACTAAACAAAAATTGAAAATCATAGAGAGCCTGAAGTACAGAAATATATGTAGTACTACAAGCAGCACGATTTGTGTCCTCAGAAAGAGCTTCTCCCAACATCCTACACAATACTGGTTTCCACCAAATGGGGACAGTAAGACACAATCCCTCCCCCTTCCTCTATCATCAGTGGGAAACAAATCTCAAAATACAGAAGTCTGAGTCTGAACCAGAGCCTCTGCAATACTGAACTTCATTTAACTGAACATGGAGACTTAAGATAATAATTTCCATCTACATGCAAACACTTTTCTTCCCTTGGCCAGACATGGCAGTGTAGTGACTTCGTATATTCACCACCTAGAATATTCTCTACCACACTCTTCCAGGAGAGGGCATAGTCAACATCAACTTTGACAGATGCAAACACAAGACTGGGAGAAGCACAAGAGTCCAGTCTTTCAGTGGACAACAGTGCTATTTGTCACTACATTTTACGAAGGTGTCATATCTCGAGTTTTTAAAAGGACAAAATACCCACCATAGGAACACACGTTTTTTCACTTCATAGAAACTTCCCGTTACAACAGCATTCTCAGTCATTTCTTTGCTCTAAAGTTTGCTCTTATGAAATTCTAGCAATTGAAGTTCACAGCACTGAAGAGTATATTGTGACTAGAATAAGCCCTGAAACACAGCCTGTCAGTGAACATTAATTTCATGCTTTTAAAAGCTTCACTGAACATTAGGACTTTTGGAGATCAATGCTTCAGCTGATAAAGACACCAGACAGAAGTTTGGATGGGTAAGTTTAACACTTACACCAGGTCATACTACAAAACTCTACACCCTATACTCTATACTATAAACACATACATACATAAACTATGCAGTAATTATTCAACTGCTTACTGTACATATTTGTATGTAAAGTTGCCAAAGTTTAAGACATCTACATCTCAAATAGCTCAAGGCCTGGAGATCGCACGTTTACGCTGTGGCAGTAGAAGGAAGATGTCAGATCTGTGAGAATCTCATTTCAGAAAAACTAAGAGCTGAGTAAGACAACTGGTACAGCAAAACATAACCATAATGAAGTTAGAACATGAGTTTTCTTGTTAACTATTTTACCGCATACTCTATTTCTTGCATGAAGCCTGGAAAGGTAAAGTTGAGAATGGATTTTAAAAATCAGTGATTCAGTCTGCTACTCTGTGTTTCTTGATCCTAAAAGAAACTAAGAATATCCGTCCAGAATCTTCAGGCCCTTCCATGAGGGCCATTCTACAATACCTCATTTTGTGAACTCCAAACTAAGAGTTCAGTTAGAGAAGCTCCTGCCAGTCTCCTCCAGCACAGCTTTTATGTTCTTAACTGCTCCTCAAAAAATCCAGGAGAACCTCACCCTGGAGCCTAAAGCCAAGAGAGGATTCTGCAGTCAAGCAGCTACCTATTTCTCCATGTGTCCCACGGGCCATGAGAAGGGTTGCCTAAGCCTAGCCTACAGCCTGGCCAAGCTGCCCTTGTGCAGAACTTCAGGCCACTTCAGTACCATCAGCTCTTACCTTTTTTTTTGTTTCCTCCTATAAGCACTAGGGGAAGTGTTAAGCTATTTTACATAACCAGACAGAGGATACTAAGAATGATAAAAATCACTAAGTCAGTGAACCCTTTTTTACGCAGAGCTGCCCGTAACACCTTAATCTGCCATTGCAGAGAGACCAAAGGGAGGCCAGGCCCTGCAATTCATGTAACCTTGATGTGTCCTTAGAAGCACGTGAACTGTGCAGCCAGGCACACGCTCATTAGCTTCTGAACTCAAAGGCACTCAAGTACATACTAAGCTAGTCAGTAATTCCTGGTTTTCGTGACACTTACTGCAAGATGGTCATGTTCCTACAGGCACTACAAGATGGTCATGTTCCTCTACGCTTCTCTTGGTCCCCAAACTCCTCAGAAGACTCAAAGGACAACTCAAATCTTTAAATCTACTAGTCCTCATCCCCAGGGGCAGTGTACTGAGAATTAACACCTGAATCCCACTAGCATTCTCTCTGAGTTTACTAAGAATAGAAGAAAGAGCTCTTGCAGAGAGACAGATGTAACAGGCACACATGAAAGCCATCAACACTTTCTCAGGCTCCCATCTAAACAAGCATGAATTGGCCGTGCTGCTGAAAGTAGTGTTTCCTGTTCTCCATCTCCCATTCCTAGAGCCACGCCATTTCCTCCCTTTTGCTGGCACATGCATTTGTACAGCTGCATAATGATCCAGATCACTGGGTTTATCAGACTTTAAACAAATCCAGCCCAAATGCAAGCCTGCAGCCGTTTCCAGTGAGAGGAAGCTCCCCAGTCTGTTTAAGCTCTCAGGCTCACAGAAGGAAAATGATAGTGCAGTAGTTAACAAGGGCAGAACTGCTTCTTTTGAAAGAAGTGCTAACTTAAAATAAAACCCACTGAACTCGTACGTTTTTGAGAGCACCTTTAAAATAAAGGCACATATGTAGAGAACCTGAAGCGTAAGTGATGCAAAACCGAATACTTATCTTACAGCTGTCATATTAAGCTTAAACAGAGGTTTCTTATTTCTCTTATTTTGCATGTGGTAAAGTTTGTGATTTTATCAGATTCTGATCATGGGGGGGGAAAGGGGGAGGGAAAGTGTTCCAAAACTCAACATACACATTTATATGGTTATTTGATGCATTAAAAACAAGTTACTCCTACAAACACTAGGTTTTCAAGATACTTAAACACCAAAGTATAAGTTACCCAGAACATCTCTTCACAATTTTTGCCTCGCAACACATAGTATTCTGCATTAGTTAATCACCAGATTGCTGGGGCAGTGGTTTTGCATCAACTTCTAATGCAAGAGATACTGAAAATACAATTTACTTCCAAAAAGAAGGTACAATCAGTGCTCTGTAACCTTTACACCAAACCAAAGTGAAGACAGAGGAAGTGTTACATACCCTCAGCAATCTTAAATTGAAAAATACACTCAGATCTGGAATAACAACAACATAAATGGAAAATAACAGAAGCAATAAGTGTTCCAGCCTCAGTGTTCAGGATTTTAAACTGACATTTAAGAAGTTAGGGAGGGAAAACGTAGTCAAGCTTAAAAGCTGAAGACGCAAGTTATGCAAATGTAAAGCAGTTCAGCAGATTTGTTAAGAATTCTGATTCACCCAAAATCCTCTTCTGCGGCTACACGCACTTAGTCTATAGAGCTGAAATTCTTACTTACCTCTTTAACGCAATCCTTGTGAGAGCAGCAACAGTGGGAATTAACAATTACAAATACGGGACAGATCTCTCTTTTTGTAAAATCCATCAGGAAAGAGAGACACACACAGCAAAGAGTGAGCTGGGTTGTTTCCAATGAGAATCCACTAGGCTGTGGACTTAACGCACAGCGGATGGAAAGCAGACATCCAAGTTAGAAGGGAGCATTGTTTTCTCTTTGACACCTCTTGTACTTTTCCAAGTCCAGTACATGAGGCTGCAGAGATTTGAGCTTAATATTTGCTTTTGCCCCTCAAATACAGAATAGAAAGAATGAATATAAACAGGAGTAAGTGTCCTCTGCCTGCTCAGCTCTCGCTGTAAGGAGGAGGGAAGAGGAGGCAGTGCAGGGATCCTTTACTTCCTGCCTGTCCCCGCCTCCCGGCTTGGCTACTCTGCCTATTCTCCACCCCAGTTTTCTGCCATAGTTGGAGGCTGCATGGAGGACCATCACCCACTCCAGTCTTGCTGCTGCAGAAGTACACTTTTAAAGAGAGGAAGACGGGTCAGCCCCATGTGTTGTTCTGACCCCAGTTGCTGGCACTAGCTCTGTAGTGGGGGGAGGATGAAGGCAGCTGCTGGTTTGCCTTTTCTTTCCATGGAGCTACTGAAGTACACTTACACTAGCTAACTTCCACTGAATCCTAGCAGAACACAAGACCCCACTAGCATAACACAACATAGTCCACCACCCTCCTTCCTGACAATCACATTCTGCTACCCTTGGCAACATCATCTGCTTTCCTTTAACTAGGAGCTTGGTGGAAGGGAAGAGATTTATTTGAAGGAGATTTCCAAACAGTTGGCCAAACTTAAATAGCCACATTGTTGTCTTTTTTTCTTTTACACCACATGTGCCCAAAATACTGTTATATTTAACACCTCTTGCTAGTCTCCAAACTTAAACTTGAAGTCTGACATCTCCCCCCACCCAGTATCTAGTTTCAAACAGCCACTGTAAGACTTGTTCACTAATACAGTGAGTTGTCCTCAGCTTCAGGGCTTTTGGTTTTTTTTTTTTGAAGGACATAAGGAGCAAAATTAAGAAAGCTCACAGGCACTGATTTAAAGTCTCATGTGAGTAAATGAATTTTGACCAACTACTGATGACAAACTGATGAAATTCAAGTTAAAGATAAATTTTCACCCCAAAATGGTATATTTAGTTCCTCAAGTAAACCCCAATTACACCAACGTTGCTGTTATACCACGTGACATCAAACTTGCAAAAGCAAGCCTTTTTAATCCTTTACTGGGCATCTTCAAAATCCTCGCCACCAGCTGCTGTGAAACTTCAGAGAGATCAAGGGAAAAGGGATCCTGCTACGCTGAGTGGCCTTCCAACTGCTTAGCTAGATGTTCTATGCCCCCTGCCCAACCATAACCCCCCCAAAACCAACTGCTGATTATCTCCATTTTCAACAGTGCTTACTGGTACCGTGAATAAAGCAGGCTGGAATTTTGCCTGCCACTGCTTTTTTGGCTGCAGTTGCCTTCAAACCAAACAGACATGCTGCAGTCAGAGCAAATCTACCTCACTGGAATAAAGGAGCCTGACATTCGGCACACCTAGCTATGGCTACGCTCTTCTGTGGTTTACTGCATGACCTGCAAAGAACATTAAACGCTTCAGCTTTTCACAAGCACATGGCCTACCTGTCCCAGTCTAACCACAGTTCTGGCTTGGCTCTGTTCAAAGGTGCTGTAACTGCAGAGCTTGAAAGGAATTCTACCGTAACTGATTAATCTTCTCAAACAAAATGTTCTGACATTGCAGCCCAGAAGCTAATAGAATCAGTAGCAAAGTCAAATCACACAAACAAAGTAATTAAAGTCTCTATATTTTCTTTTTACTAAGTTGTTACTGTTCCAGTTTGAGCTAGTCCCAGGCTGCCACAAACCATTAGTTCCAGGAATTTGGGCAGAGCATATGATTCCAGTGGAAAACAAGCCAGTGATCCTACCTCCTTCCCCACAGTCTCAAAGAAGCCCTCAGGACATGCCATATGTGGCATTTTAAATGGTTTAACCAATGATCTTCTAAATTTCACTACCTGCTATTAGTTGCTTACCCAGCCCACAGAACCTACAGGTTTAACCATTTCACCACTGTTTCCCTCTCTAATCCATCACCTTAATCCTGCTGTCTGTTCTAAAGAACAATCTTTATGATTCAATTCTTTCCTTACTTCCTACAGGGTACACCTGTAACTATTTGGTAATTCTCATCCCAGTCCCATCAAATATCTATTCTGAAAAGGAAGACTTCAGTTGAAGAATTACTCCGTTCAAGAGAGTTATGAGTTGCCTACAGAAGATGGATTTTATTGTGCTTTTTAAAAGCAAGCTAGAGCAGATGAGAGCACAGGGGAAAAAAAAATAAAACCAATGCAACACGTTCAACAGAAGTGGAAGTGTAGCTCCTCTGATTGCAGTATTTTCATAGCAATTAATTCTGGACAATTGATAATTCTGCCAAGAATTAATTCAGTAAGTCCTGCAGAATAAGCTCTGCACCAGATCGGTATCCTAACAGAGTAAATAGCATTACTGCAATACAATCAATAGGAGCAGCTGAAAGCTTCCAACGAGCTAGAGTTAGCTCTTGAGGCACTATTTAGAATAGGACAAGCCTAGTTCTCTTCTAATCAAAACCCACATATTTTGAACACAATACCTTTGGAACTCGACTGATCTACCATCATCCAGACCAAAGTTCTTACCTTGACTATTTGAGAGCTCTATTACTGAAATACTGTCAGTCTTACTGTCAGTCTGTCTAAGTCCCATAATTCTTAAATTTCTCCAGACCAGCTGCCTTCCTGACTTGCAAAAGAAAATGTGTGAGAAATCTGGGCACACACAGTCATAAAGACAATAGAAGCACTGCAGTATTTATACAGGCCTGCTTGCTGCAACCTGACATCACAATTTAGACTTACTTCTCAATTTACCCAACTCCTCAAAGAATTTTTGAGGCATTAATAAAAAGCAAGTGGCCAGTCACAACAGTAAAAAAAAAAATCCCAGAGATACATGATGAAAGTTGTTATATGCACAAGGTTTGTACTTCAATTGAACATTAATACTAACTGCTTATTACTGAGGCTTGTGAGGTTGCCTAGAAGCAGCATCTAGTCCTTTATCTATCTTCCACCTTTATCTGTCTTTCCAATCTTTGGTGGAAAGAACAGACTCCCCATTTGACGAGCCATCAGTGCTCACTACCATCTCCACATTTGTCTTCTGCAACTGACCTCCAAGCCCAGGAGCCATAGGACACTGACACCGCCTGCCTAACCAAAATCTTTGCCACTCTCTGAATACTGTGCTTTGAGAGCCAGAGAATTTGCATCATTAAAAGCCTTCCAACTCCATGTATTTGCAAATCCATCCCCATCAACAAAGCTGATTTAAGACTGGCATCAAACTGACTACAGTTCTGTAGCTCTGTTTCCACACAGTGAAGTTTGAAGAAGAACTAGTCATAGCACTTCCTAGAGATCACTGGCTGCGACCCTTTCTAGCATTCTCAAGTAGAAGGCTGTAACAAAGTAAAACACCACTTGTGGCAATACGAAACGCATCTTAGGCCGTGCACTGCTGCTGAATATACAACATGCTTTACAGCTACCCCACTGACCAATTATCTGGCCTAGCACACAAGGGATTTTAAGTTTTTCTTTTAGACACGGTAGTCCACTGGCCTTCAGCACCTCCAGGTAAATAAAAATATCAACCCATTTCAAAAGTCTTCAGAATCTGGAGCCATTGTGACTGGCCAAACAGATGGTTTTAGCTAAACAGTAGATTAATCACAGCACCTCCTGTAATTGTAGCAATTCTAATGGATAGAAGAAATTACTCTAGAACGGGAAGTTTTGTAACTACAAGGCAGGACAGTTCCTCTGTGCACAGTTGGTAAACAATCAGGATATTGGTGCATGTAACAGTGATAAGGACCTTGTTCAGAAACACACAGTTTAAGGACAGAAGCTCTTCTGAAACAACAGTAAAGGTTGATTAGAGAAGTGGACCAGGTATCAACTTTTAAGTTTTTACTCTTCCACAAGAGTGTAACGGTAAGTTTAATCTATCTAAAGGTAAGCTTTATCCAGCAGTTTAATCTACTGTGCACAGTTCTTTGACTTCACACTTTGGGTGCCACCTTTATCATGCAAAGATTATACAGCGGTGAACATGATGTGCTAGCTGAAGGATCCCCAGCTTGAAACGACTTCCAAGAAAAACAGACATGCCTAGACACATTCCAGTGCTATACATATAGAAACACTGCAGTGACACAATACTAAAAGTGGTGTCTTCTATTTTCAGCATGGAAAATACATTTTTGAAAAATCAAATTCTATTAGTTGCTTTCTCTGCTTTAATCAACTACCATTCTGATAGAAAAAACATCATCTAGTACTCATCTTTAAATTCAAGTACAGCAACGGCCATTCAAAAGCCACAGCTCAGGTCTGCTGGACTTGCAACTGAATTGAAAAGAACGATCCAACGTCAAATCTTTCCCATAAGGTACCAAAACACATTTTGTACCAGAACTACCCAGTAGATACCTAGTGGCAGATACCTACTAAAAGGCCTAGGATAATGTTGCAAACACTGAAAATAGTGCACAAGTCGGACAACACACCCAAAGTCATCGTCCCTTTTATTTTATGACCTAATCTAATAGGAGTGAAGGACTTCTATTTGGGTAACAAAAGATTCAACTGTTTCGGAGGGTGGTCCTCAAAAGTATCCCTGCTATGCAGAGAAGGTTAGGATGGAGGCAGTGGGTGGGAAGGTAGAAATGTCTCTGAAAGAAGCTTACCTTAAAACTAAGTCACAGGCTCACAGCGTGCAGATTTTAAATACTTTCATGGACAGCAAAGCAACGGGTTTTTTTCTCTTTACCATAAAAACATTATGCACAGTATGAAGTGAAGTTGTGCATACATTTTTGGCCTAGCATTTCCCTCTGTTTTGGCAAGATAAACTGTATCTGCAAAATCACATTCAATTTCAGTAACTTTCACACTTTAATAGAGAAACAAACAAAAGCATCCAGATAGGCACACAGACCCCCATGTCACTGCCTGCTCTGGCAACAGCTCTGAGTGATCTGGAGGTACCTATAAAGGGTTTATGTAAAATTATGGTGGAGTTATCACCTATGAATCAAGCAATAACCTCAAAGTATCTTATTTTTACTCAACACCTCTCTAAGCTTCCACAAGACTAAAAATTCCCTGGGCTTCTCCCATTCCTACCCCTGTGCAACTACAGCAGTAGTTGGCAGGACAAGAATTAGTAGGCCACCCATTCTTAATGTCTGTAGTTTTGACTAGTGGTACTCTACTGACAAATAAAACTGAGCTATCAGTCTCCTCACAGGAATGCTTCAGTGTTTCACTAATTGTGCTCACCACACTGCAAAACCAGGCATTTTACAAACACCACCTCAGTGTTCCTAAAAAGAGCCACTTCCCAACTCTGGTTAAAGTAACCTCAGCTAATGTAAGAGCTAAATAAATATTCTGTCCTGTACTGACATTAAGTATTAGCATCACTGTTTTAAGAGGCCCAATCCTTAATAGATAATGGACTTGTAAAGCTTTTAAACATGTATTGTTTACCGTGTATTCTGTGAGCTTATTGAGGTTTCTAAAAACATATTTGGGAACTCTGCAATTCAAACAGATTTTAGAATTTCAGATTGAAAAGATACATTTGAGCTGCATAAAAATGAAGATCTACCAAAGCTCACGCTCTCCTCCCCACCCTTTATAATTCTTGATCATTTTAAAATCACATCCAATTCAAAATTGCTAAGAGACACATCCCAGGCTCAGCAGTGAACCAAGAAGAAATCTCCTTTTGCTTCAAACCAAGTTTGTTTTATAACAGCAATATTGACAAAACAGTTTTAGCTGTAATCTAGAAGCTTTGGGTGCTGAATAATACAAATGCCTCCACAATCAGCTCATAAAAGTCAGCTACTTTTAGAAAGGAATTCAGTGGAAGGAGCCTTTTTCCTTCCAACTTCAGATATCATGTGCCCTGGCTGTGCAAACCATACAGCATGTTATAGCTCAGCACTAAGTTGATCCCTGCTTTTCCTTACTTAGAACATTGTTATTTCTTAAAGAGACTTCCAATCTAACATGCAAAGCTTCTTAAGATATTCATGCTTCAAACACTTGAATTCCCATCTTCTGTTTTTAAGGCTATGTATTTCTGAATTGAGGAGTCAGTGACTGAGCCTCCACCCAGAAGACTCTTCACACTAAGGCATTCCAACAAAACGCCTGCAACCGAGCTGAAAAGCTACAAGAGGAAAGGGGTAGCAGCTTAGGTATTCTTTAGCCCATTCAGCGTGATGCAGAGGAATGGCATCTGATGTGCAATTTTTTCCATTTAATACTTCAGTACCTGAAGTTCTTTCTTTCAGTGAGTACAGTTACAAGAGTTTGCCCTTTTGCACAATTAATCTGTCTCCTGTGCTTGGTTCAAGGTTCATGGTCTTTTAGTATCTGCTTTAACAAAAGACTCCTTGTTCTGTTTGAGGGTTACCTCCCTTGCTTTTCCATTCTTTTCCAATCTTTTTCCACCTGAAAACTTGATGGGAGGGGCGTGTCTGAACCAAGCCAAGAAACCAAAGTTATTCAAGGTAACGAAACAGAGCTTTGTGTGTGCCTAAAAACAGGCACATATGGCTTCCAGAAAGCAAAAGGGAACATTTATCAACATTCATTAAGCACTGCAAATTGAATTAATCAAAAGTATAAAGGTTAAGCATTTCTATTTGCTGCCTAGGACCCATAAGGAACAGGAATTAAAGAAAAAAAAAGTGGGATGTTTTGCCCATTGCATCTCAAGTGAAAGTGAAGTAGGAGACTAGTCCAGACAATTATGATGCCTAAATTTTAAGACACCAAAGATGACATTAATTTCATCTCAACTGACCAAACCGCAGTGCTTTAACTGCCTGGTTTCCAGCCAAGAGAATGACCTTCACTCTAACCAGTGAGCTTCAGATCCCACCAGTTAGGGAAATTAAGGTGTTTTAAACCAGTTAGACACTGCCTGGTCAGGTTACTCATTATGTGCCTTGTTCCCTTGGGCCTTTTTTTAAGCTCTATAGAACACAGAAGAAAAATGTTGTGCCCACTCTGTGGAACATTACAGTACAGATTTTTTTTAAGTCAAAAGGCCATTTTTTTTCCTTCACATCTTAAGACCAGCTCAGAAGGCACACATTTGTTTAAAGAGAAGAGGCTGGACTTTCAGTGAAAGCAAGTCCAAGTGCAAAACTCCACTTTGTCAAGGTAAGGATGCAGAAAATCAAGTATAGAGCACAAGCTTAAATGCTAAGCTTTATATAATGGGAGGGGGCAAAAGAGAAAAGCGAGTTTTCTGGTTATACTCAGCTGGTTAGGACATTTGAAAACTGTGGATGGTCCTATTAACGTTTTGCAATGAACATGTTGGGATTTTGATGTTAGTGGTAGATATGCAAGAATGAGACAAATTTGTGTAATGAACCCATTGTCTTTTTTACTAGTCCTGGGACTAGAAAATTTAAGACTCTGGATGTCCAAGTATTAGAGATTGAGTAATTAGAGACTGAGTAATCAGTACAAACTTATAAAGATTATCTCTGTGCTGCAAAAAAGAAAGCTTAAAAGGAAATACAGAAGAAATTGATGTCTGTACTACATCTGGTGAGCGTTAACGGCAAGGTGAGCAAGAAAAACCCAAGCTAGCTTTTCAGGCAAGTGCATGGGTTACATCAGTCTTACCAGAGGCTGAGACAAAGCAGCTGACGCTGCTGCAGTTAGTGATGCCCTCATGGCACTGCTTCCCAAACAGACTAAATTAAGAAATCATACTTAGGATGTCTGTTCTATAAATATCACTGCTTTTATTTAAATGCATACATAACCCATTTCAAATATCTCCTGTGACAAATTTTTTAATTGAAATATGCACAGAACAGGTAAAAGAAAGAATACCAGTCTCCAGAGAGGAACGAAATCAGCCAGGAAAACCTTCCTGAATTTTATTAAGATATTTCAGTCCTTCTCTATGCAAGTGAGTATGCAACAGAATTAAGTATCTTGATTAATTTTTATATTGGAACTGGCTGTATTGCTTTGAGGGTGCAGAATTGTAGCCCAAAAAAAAGCGCCCCACGGGGAGGAATGACCCATTCCTTAACCTAGTAGCATATCATACAGACAGTTGTGTCTGCACAGGAGGGCAGAGGAGGAAAAAAAAAAGTCACAGGAGCAGGCAAGATTACCTTAATAGTGCATCTTAATTTTAATTAATTACAGGCTTAGGTTTTTTTTTTTCCTGAGTCCAAGTAGACAGTAAAGTGCCCACTGGATGCATTCAGTCCCAGCTGAAGAGACATACTGCTTAAACCTCAGAGATTTTTTCACCCCCTACCCAATAAGGTAAAACTCCCAGCTGTAATTTCTTTAATGACTAATTTATTTGGAACCATTTCCAGAAGAACAGCAGAGGATAGCTTCAATGAAGAAAACAGTTTTTTGAGCCAAAATTGCAACGTTATGATTTAATGAGAACAAAGAGGAAGCCTAGGCTCCTTTATGCTTGAGTAACATGACATGCAGATTTCATTTTCCAAAGAAAGTGCTGGTGAAAGGGTCTGGACTGAGCATGCTAGAGGGTGCAAGTACAAACAGAGGTCAATACTCTGTCAAACTCCT
>NW_010248476.1:40347-84837 GCF_000690775.1 Eurypyga helias
TGCTGAATTCCTTACTGGCACTGTAGAGCCAATTCCAGCAGCGTAACACCTTGAGCCCTACATATTACAGGCAGTCTTTTTTTTAAGCCAGGCATTTACCCAAATCCTTCTACTGAAAAAAAAATAAAAAACTTTCTTCAAGTGAGCCAGAAAACCCATTTAATTGCAGTTCTGTTTATTGGGCCAGGGAAAATAAAGGAACTTTACCTCATCACTGCTTTAAAGAAAACCAGGAGCTTTCCAGTGAGACAGAACATGGCAGGATGCTCATCTGTATTGTCTAACAGCAGACTTCAGCATTTAGACCTCATACCTAGATCGTCGCTCACCTGACTATTACTTACTTGATCAGAAAACTGCTTCCAACCACAAGGGAGGACCCTGAACAGAAGAGGTAGAACACGTAACTGAGTGCTCTGAGCAATCCTGGCAAACACTCCAACCCAACACCGCAGGATCTGGGCATCAGCTAGAGCAATCCTTATCACAAAGGGTGTAAGGGCAAAACGTAATGCGGCTGAAGGCCGGCCTAGAAAATAGACCAACACAGCCAAAATGGGAGAAAATGTGAGCTGGCAGTACCAGGTCCGCTCCAGAGACGCCCTGGGCATTAAGCCGTGTTACAGGCTTTTGTCCTAAACAATAGCAAGGACTGAAGCTCTGCTTTTTACTAAGCTTAATAGTTACTGCAAAGGGGATGAAGGAAATCAATTAAAGTTTGTATTGCTTGCACTGAGGGGCTGCACATTTTGATTTTAGAGTCTTGAGCGTTTCAGTGGTTTTTAGGCTCCCACATTCCATAAGCTTTCACAACTGGCAATAGCAGATCGTTATAATTGTCTCTTCCTCTGGTCTCTTGCATATGCATCCAGATAAAATAATCCTTTTATTGAAGGCACAGCAGGGCTACAGCTGATACCTCAAAATAATCCTACACATGCCTAGGAAAGCAGCAAACTATGGGGTTGAAACTAGTAGTACACATCTTCCAAAAACCATATTCACCTGCCAACACGTAAGAAGGAGATGTGTTGGTAAGTACCATTGGATTCACCTGCACAGGAAGTCTTCCAACTCCACTGTTATTGATGAGTCACTCACTGTCCTTTTAAGGACTCAATTGCTCCAACTCCCCTCCGACCCACAACTGCAGACACTGTCTAAATTTCTGAAGCCTCCTTTGAAATGAAAGGAAAATCTTATTTTCTTTAACAGGGTGCAAAGGACAAAGGCAGAAAACCATACGGCTCTTTCACATTGCTTCACAGAGCTTTCACAAACTAGGAGAACATTTTATAACATGGTCCTGTTTTACTTATTGCAGAAGAAACAGTGAATTCCCTATTACCAGTAAAGACAGGTTTGTGCTCTATTTCCAGATAATATTGCCTTTTCTTCATTGAAAGTCTTCCTTGGAAGCTGTTCATGTTTTGTTTGTGGTTGGGTTTTGATTTCTTGAGGTTTTTTTTTAAATAAACCTCTATGACTACAATAAAATAAACAAACCCAAGTATACCAAAATACAGCCTTTCAGTCTCTGCCTAGACACAGAAATATACATTTCATTTACCTTCCTGTCCTTTGCTTCTTCTGGAAGAAAACAAAATTTATTTTATTTCACATCAAAGTACATTTTAGAGTTCTCGAGCAGCAGATGAAACAGCAGGGGGGGCGGAAAATCCATCTGTGAAAAGCCAGCAGCAGCAGAATACAGTAGAAGGTGGGGTTGGACAGACTGAACAAGTTACCCACGTTTTTCATCCACTCAGAAGTTCAACATTCAACCAAAAACAGTGGGGAGAAAGAAGCATCAAGAATAATAGAAGAGGTAAGTCGAACCCTGGTAAGTCTGTAGATAAGTTTGCCTGCTACAAGCCCCTACAAGGCTTTCCAATTGCTAAGTACTCCACAGATCAGGAAAGAGACAGCTCTAACACCTGGGGACTTCCAAGCCTGAGATTGTCTCCAAAGCTGATTATTCCCACCACAGCTCAGTTCCTAGTAACTTTTAAGGAATAAGCAGGGCAGAAAAAGTGTCCATGCCAATTATGTTTCTTGGGCTCTGGCCAACGCACACAGATGAGCATAGCAAAAGGTACTACTAAGAAAGTTCAGGTAAGACAGTTTTCCTTCACGGATCCAAATAGCTCGCAGATCAGATTATGCTATAAGCAGACTAAAGGTTAGACTTAACCCTTGTTTTTCTTCTTTATTTAGAAAATTACAGACACCACCAATGCCAATTATGTTTCTTGGGCTCTGGCCAACACACACAGATGAGCATAGCAAAAGGTACCACTAAGAAAGTTCAGGTAAGACACTTAGTTTTCCTTCACGGATCCAAATAGCTCGCAGATCAGATTATGCTATAAGCAGACTAAAGGTTAGACTTAACCCTTGTTTTTCTTCTTTATTTAGAAAATTACAGACACCACCAACATGCAAAAAAAGATGCTGCATGTATATAATTTATATATAAACTCACTAACATCTCTTCAAAAGCAAAAGTGCCCATTTATCCCTTCTTTCTCCCTCCTTCTACGCCTCTGCAATATTCCCCTTCAAAAAAGAGATACAGAATTCATTACTTCTGGCATGAAGACCCTTCCTTCCACATCTTTAAGTCAGTTGTTATGTCGCCTTTTAATGTGTGACGCATTAGCAATAAGCGCATTTTATTTTTCCAAGCTAACCAAAGAGTTTATTAAATCCTCAGCCTGTCCACGATAATACACACAGATTAAGAGGAAGTCATTTGTCAACGGATTGGAGAAAGAGGTAAGTTTTTCCCTCCCTTTGCACATCCACACAGGTGTTTGAGAAATCTAACGCAAATTCTTCCTTCCTCAAGTGGCAAGCTCACTGTTCTTTCCAAATGCTTACATCAGGAAGGCAGAACATGGTGCAGTTTATCATGTGTGCAGTAAAACAGATATGTGTATATATACACCTATATACAGGGATAGGCTTCATGACACTGTTTTAGGGATCACAACCATTCTGAACATTTCTAGCACCACAGTTCCGATTCCTACATTCAGGGTGTGTAGGTTCCACTTAGTCTGCTCAGATGAGCAAACCAGTCTCCTGCTTGACTTCTCAGCCCTGTTTGGTCTCAGTGGCCATGCCTCCACCTCCACCACTACACCAGCCAGCACTTTGCAGGGTAGAATACGGCCCTGCTGTTCCTCAAGTACTTCCACTGCCTAACTACAAGTGTGCTCGACACACAGTAGCTAAGAGCCTTTTGGAATTCAGTAAGCTATTAACTTAAAATCACTCCAGGTAACAATTTATTATTTGCCTTGGCAGGCAGAATTTGTGATCCAGCTTTATTTCACAGAACAAAGTTACCACTTAATCTTCAAGACTGAAGTATTTCCACCACTTCCCACCCCCCATCCCACCCCCAGTGGCTTACAAAAAAATCTATTATTTTGATGTGATTTTTTGTTTTGATTTTGGGTTTGAGTTTGGGGGTTTTTAACTAGCAAAATTTATTTTCAGTCACATATTTTGCAGGCTTCTGACTGACTGGTAAGTTGAACTATTCTGTACTTGTCCACCCATCCCCCAAAAGCCTTTTTTCAGCCTCTCTTCCCCACACACATTTGCACAGCAGCACACTACCCAGCTGTACTCCTTAGCTGCTAGTAGTAGTAGCTTTAGAATCAGCAGTGGGGAGGGACTTACACTGGTCACTCGACGGTAGATCTGCGCAGCATTTTGGCACTCGGAATAAGGATACTCAGACGTGGCCATCTCTAGCATACACATCCCAAAAGCATATACATCAACGGATTCATCATATTTCTCCTCATACATCTCGGGGGCCATGAACTCTGGGGTACCTTAAATTAAAAGAACGATTCAGACTCTAAATGTCTCAAAGCGAGCAGAGGCTGCTGGCGTTACTCACCGCAGGAGGGAGCAGATGGGGAGACCTGTGAGACAAGAGAAAGTGGAGGCAAAAAGAAGAGGGAGGAAACCCTCAGTCACTCTGTTGCATCAACATACTTTGTGAGTCTTCCGTTGCAAGGCCTTTACGGAATAGGATTGTCATGAAAGGATTGATACAGTTCCTGGTTTATGCGTGTTAGTTAATGTCAGTATCAAAACTGACTGGATCAGGCTGGAGTCAAATGAAGGGGAGGGGATAAGAAGTGGGAAAAACTGTAGACTAGCCACAGGCTACAAACCAAATACTAAGGAGGGTTAAGACACTTACCTTTTCTCCCTGCAAGAAAGGAGGCACATTAAACCTTGTTTCAAAAGTTACCTGGCTGCCCTCTGCTGCAAAAGAAGTAGTATTGGTAAGAGCCCACAGCTAGTCTCTGACCTGGTGCTCTCCATCTACTTCTGAAGTAGAATGGTTCGGGAAAGGCCTTGCAATGAAAGACTCTTTATATAAATGTAATATAAATCTTCATTAAAAAAGGATAAAGTAATTTTCTGCAAAGGCCACTCACCAGAGCCCTTTTCTTCATATACTTACCTTCCCACCTGCAGTATATTTATAGGCCTACTGCAGATACAGGCATTAGTGAGGGACATCCTACAGTCAAAAATACTCAGAAATACAGAGAGATTGAGTTACAGGCATAGAGCGTGAGATTCAACAAGTCCCATTTAAATAGTGTGCAGAAAATTATTGCCCAGTGAAGCATCACAGCGTCCCCTCTGTAAGCAGAGGGAATGCGCTGTATGATCAGATTTACTTTAAGCCAGAGATGCAGATTTGCTTTTTGTAAATTGAAGCACAGAATTATTTCCTGCAGACACCAGATTCAAGACCATTTACAAATCCTTCTGTAGCCACATCACTTGTTTTCACCACACTAAGCCAAAAGAGGAGAGTGTACTTGGAGTCACTTGTCCAAAGGCTGACTGTTAGCAGATAGCTAGATATGAAGCAGTAACACTCCAATTATAAGTTTGAGGATAAGATCAGTATGCTGAAGAAATTTTTTCTTTTTAATACTAGATACTTTTCTTTCCTAGTAAGACTTTCACCTGGTTAAGCAGCAGGAAATATTTCAGCAACAGACTGCAAGACAATTTACAGGTATACACCACTGATCCCATCTAGGAATCTAGCATAGGACTGTTGAGTAATACTGTGTTTTAGCAAGTGCTAAATACCAAGAGTGAGAGCGACTTCATTCCCTGCAGTCTATTCACCCAACTATAAAAACAAAGCTGATAAAACCAATTCTTTCAAGAATTCACAAGAAAAAAAACTATACTAGTTCCATCAAATCAATTTCTGGAAGAGGTTAGTAGTGGATATACAAGAACAGAGACAGTATAAGCCAGTATTTCCCCAATGAATCCTCCTGACTCTGATAAATCCACATTCTACAGACTCCCTAAGGCATTATATCACACTCTTGACTGTGATATAATACATATATCTATATTAGCTTTCTTTGATATATCTTCGTTTCTGATTACTCAAAAAGTAAAAGATGTAATATTAGCCCCTGGTGGCAAAAAAAAAATTGGCTGTATAAATTAATGCTACACTCCATCAAAACATTGTTTGGTCATCAAAATCCATTTGTCCATTTCTTGAAGAATGATCCTCATGTTAGAGCTGAGATTTACATGTAGTCAAGAGTGGTTTTATCAACAATGTTGCACTGAACTGTTGGGCAGGGCAATGAATCTATATTCCAAAATACTCAGTGTTAATATACAAGTATCAAAAGCACAACCAAGGTTTTCACATGTAACCTCATCAGGAACACGGAACGACCTCAGCAATCAAGAAAAAAGCCTACACATTTCCAGGCTTTGACCATGTACCTTTGAAACCACATATTTTTAAGGAAAGCTCTCAGAATACTCAAGTTTCCAAATTCGGAGGCTCAGCCGCCTCCAAAACACGAGAGGCTTACCTATCACACTTTTGGCAAAAGAAGCTCGTTTCAGGGTTGCCAGACCAAGATCTCCAATCTTGACTGATCCAGTGGGGCCAGTAATGAAGATGTTGTCGCATTTTAAGTCTCTATGAATGATGGGAGGAGTGCGCGTGTGTAGAAATTGTAAGCCTTTCAGTATCTGACGGCACCAGCTTCGCAGTACTTTGATTTTCATCACTTTAAATCTTTTCAAATACCTAATGAAAAAAGTAACAGTAGGTTAAACAGGCTCTGCTAACAAGTAGCTGATTATGCTGTATCATTTGCTGTTCTGAAGTAAAAAAAGCAGTAATTATAGAGATACACAAATTTCAACCTCACCTTCTATTTTAAAGTCTACCTGGGCATGTCAAGCCTCCAGAGGAGCTAAAGATGATTCCTGCTCCTAAAGCCTACCCCCTTTCTTCTTGCCATGAGACTCTACTGCTAAAAAGATAAATATAAATGCCTATAGCTAATAATTCATTTGCATACGAAGATACCCTATGATGATTAGACCGTTTGCTTGTGAAGTTTTAAGGCACTGCTTCCCTCAAAGAGTTAAAGGCTTATGTATTACAACTCTTTATCTACTCATTTCTTTATCTACTCATTTAAGAGGTTTTCTTCTTCCCTCTTATCCTGAAACTGCTCCAATAGTTACAACCACATACAACTGAGCAGGAAGGTGGAGTACTAGAGCCAAACTACAAATAACCACCAACTTAGTGCAGAGTTGTTGCAAACTGTGTAAAAGCCCTGAAGTTGTAATACCTTAGTTAGCAATATCAGTCCAAGCACTCTGATAAAGCTTTACAGGTTACACTTTCCATCTGCTTCAAATTTACTCGTTGAGTTGTCAAGCAAATTAGAAATTCTTAGAGATCACATCCCAGGTGCAGGACAGGGTTTGATCACCTGAATCTGACTGGCACTACTCACTACTTCAAAACTATAGACAGATATTGACAGGGCAGTAAAATCTTTTAAAAGGCTCTGCCAAATAATTGACATGGAGATCATAGACAAATCGGTATCTCTTTGTGGGTAGAATGTGACCCAGTCTTAATTGTTCTAACATTGCTGCTTTTCAAAATCCCATCTCAGAAGATTAGAGTTTCATACCATAAACATTTTCCAATGCTTGTGACCTAAGATGATCTTATTCTACTCTTCAACAGATTAGAGATGCCACAAGGTGAATAACCTGTGCTAGTATTCAAGTGCTTTCCAGCAGTGTATTCTCACCACTTCTCTTTGGGTAAAACAATTTGAAGTGAAGAGTTGTTTGCTTCCTTTTGAAAAAGCATGGGCTGAAATACGCTTAGAGAAAGGAACTAACATGCTGTGCAGAGGAAGGACTTTATTCTTATTCAGCCAATGTTAGTCAAAGTCTCAGATAAAAAGACCAGTTTCCCACTACTGCAAAACTGGTAGTAAATTCTGTGACCAGCATGGAGTCTAGCAGCTACAATCTTAAAATAAAACCAAGTCGTGTTCAATTATTCTGTGGTAGTGTTCAGTCTCCCCTGCATATTCACTTAATCAGCTGAAAGTGTCTTGATGAAATCCCCTAAAGCAATGCCAACATAAAAATTGCAGTATATTAATCCCTTTTACTTTAATTTCTCCAGTTCAAAAGATCTGGAAAAATCAAGTTGCTAGCAATAATCCTGCTGTGAAAACAGATCTGTAAAAGCAATTGGGACCCAGTTCCAGAAAGAAACCAAGTCTCAAAACAGAATGTAGAGACAGCCGGGGAGAAAGCCAAGCGAAGGAAAGAGACAAACTGAAGGAGGTTCTGGATCACATCAGCTACCACTTGAATTCTTGCAATTGACACAACCCTCATTCATGTCTCTTGAGCCTGTTCCAAAGATCACATGATAGTGGCACTTCAGTTCAGCATCTGGAATCCCTAATGACATTCTTGGTTTCAAATATGCTACTCTACTGCCAGCTTCTCACTGTTAAAGGACCTGGGTCCAACTGTCACTCAGCATCCTGCAGCGTTGCGGTCATTCTGCCATAACATTAATGAACTAAGTCACATGTCACTGAAGAAAGAAACCATTTTGAAATGGAAGCATATACACACACAAAAATACAAAGGCAACACTACTAGCCAGTATGTTTTCAATTCTCCCAAAATCATAGGACAACTCGGGCTCGAAGAGACCTCAGGAGGTTTCTAGTCCACGTTGCTGCTCAAGGTAAGGCCAGCCATTAAGTCAGACACATGGTTCCTCTGGGCTGTATCCAGACAGGTTTCTACTTATCTCCGAGGACAGAGCCCGCACAGCATCTTGGGGCAACCTGTTCCACTGCCTACCACTGCGGAAACAGCTCCTCCTATCAGTCTGAAGCCCTTTTGCTGCAATTTCTGCCTGTTGTCTCTAATCCCACCACCCTGACCACTGTGAAGAGCCTGACTGACTCCCTCATGTGCCCTGAAAGGCTGCTGTTGGGTCTCCCCCAGTGGATCCTCTTCTCCAGAATGACCAAGTCCAGTTCCCTCAGCCCCTCTTCACACAGCAGGTACTGCAGCACCTGACCACCTCGGTGGCCCGCCACTGAACTTGTTCCTGCCCAGTGACTGTCCTTCTTGTCTATTTTACAGTCCAGTACTCAGTTCTTAAAGAGATAGACACTTGCTCTGTGCACAGAATACAAGCAAATAGGAGAACACGAGCCTTTCTTTACAGTTGGCTTCAATGAATAAACTAGAGTTTGGCTTTGTGGCTCAAGGCTATTTTAGTGGGGTATCTTGTTGAGTGTTGGGTTTGGGTTTTATTTAGCAGGAAGGCTGCTGACTTACAGCTCCTCAGCTCAAGAAGCTAGAGGAAACCCTACAAACTTAACAGAGGTATTTATGAAGGTATGTGTCCTATCAGATAGCTGCCACGTTTCCTTAAAGTGGATCAGGAACACACACACACAAAAACGACCTTAGACAAAACTAGTGGCTGAGACCCAAGTCAGATTATAGTATTAATGAAGACAGCCATTTTTAATCAAGACCTGAAACAGACAACTCCATTTTTTTCTCCCCAACATTAATTCCATGATAGCATACAATAACAGAAAGCAGTTTCTTAACAACTGAGTTGTAAAACTTTTCCAGTGGAATGCAGAATTTCAGGGACTGTTCTACGTGCAATATTAAAAGTCAGAAACAGACAGCATTTGAAAAGAATGAGTCCACAATATTTTAACATTATTTATGTGTATTTATATCTAAATGTACACAAATACAAAAAAAACCACAAGGAAAATTTTCTTTAATTAATATATGACCACAATTCTGCTTACTTTTTTTTTTTTTTTTTACACCAAGTGACAACAATCTCTCTGCCCCAAGTCTCAAAACAAGGAAGGTATCACTTACTAAATGCAGGTAATGCAAACATACTGAAAAAGATATGGAAGTGATAGTCAAGTATCACAAGCAAACATGAGTGTGCAGTGTAAATCTACAAAGAGGACACAGGTACATGAAGTACTTAATCATATTAAATGTGGCACATAGAAGTTTCCCAAATAGTTCACCTGTCAAGTCTCAAGTGACACAGACAGGAAAAACAACAACAAAAAAAATCACTGTAAAAAATAAATCACAATTGTAACACGAATTATAGAACAGGGGGGGGGGGGAGGCGGAAGTCCACCCAGAAGTCTACAGTTTAAAAGATCTTCAATTAAAGAGCCTATTAGTTCTTTCCAGATAAAATAAAAAAGACCTTCATCCCTCAAAATACAAAATAATCCTATAGCCAGCAAGTCTGAGGTGTTTCTTCCTACCAACACCCTACTTTAATGGTCTACCATTACTTTATCATCTTGCTTATGCCACCACATAACATGCCAACCCAAATATTAAAAGCTGTGTGGGGAGAAAGGAGTAAGAAAGGAAAAAAAAGTTAAATCTGACACTACATATTCTAGCATAAAATTAGGTAACTTGAAATAAAAGGCATCTGTACAAAGCCATAAAACTTGTACTCTATTACTGCTCCGAAAACAGCACATGGAGCACCAGATCTATTATTTTAAAATAAAAAGAAAGCTGCAGTATCTTCAGCCCTCCAGTACTATTTCAAGAGACAAACACTTGCCTGTAATTGCAGTCTAGACTCCCAAAGAGCCATTTTTTCCTTAAGTATGTCCATTTGTGGCTATCAATAAGCATCGTAAAAACACAAGACGCTCACAGGCTATTTTAACCAAATAGATTACAAATTGTTTCCAGCTCCTACAGCCTGCTTACACATTTAGGATTTGAATGCCTCTCCAAGACTTAAATGGGTTCTGAATTAAGACAAGGACCCCCAGTCCCTGAATTTCAAATGCTGGCAGTTTTATTTCCAGCAGATTAATGATGACTGGATGCCCACCAACAAGTTCACAGCTCTGCAAGTTTCTACACTGCAAGGCACAGGCACGACTCGAATCTAACTCCCCGCAGACTCCACAGGCCACTAGAGGGACCTCGCAGCAGTTTGGTTTGCTGGTGTCTGCTTTAACTCTGGCTTAAAAATAGACTTAGTTTTACTCAAGTTAAGTCAGAGGTTGAAACTGCAGGCATCTGTATGCTTTCAGATTCTTGTTAGGTACTACTTCATGAAGTTTCAGCTAAACAAATAGTTGGTGGGGTTTTTTTCTTATTACATATTATTTGTACTATAGTAACAGCCCAAACCTCCTAAAAGAGGTGAATTGATCTGTGCTTTGGACTTTACCAACCAGCTTATGCTAAATGGAAGGCAGCTGGAGAGGAACACAAAGAATTCTGAGAAGTGAAAATAGAGCACCATCTTCCTGAGCTCTCAAAAACCTAGAGTTTTTCCACATGTGCTTACTAGTACAACCCAAGGGAGAACACAACCAGTTTACTAACTTAAACGATGTACTACCATACCCTGCAGTGCTACTGAGGCTCCTCTTACACAAGAATTTCCCCACAAAAGTTTAGCCCACAGCAAAAAGGGCTCTGTTCTTATCTATTCTAAAACATGGTCTACTTCCAGTGTTCCGATTTGGTGCTAATGATCCTTATATGCTTCGACATTCCTTAGGTCACTTACGTTTTCAATGTCCCAGATGTCATGAGTTCCGTCACAAGAACAATACACTTTTTTCCTTTGACTGTAGACTCCCAGGAATCATAGAACCTGACAATATTGGGATGCTGAAGGCCTTTCAGCATCCCGGCTTCCTCTTTAAATCTTTGTCGCTCCGACTTGGACAGCTTCCGATCCTAATGAAAAAGAAAAGGTAACGTCAAAAAGCTTTGCTTGATTTCTTACTCAGAAGCAACAACTTGAAAAACAGTTGGGTACAGCCAGTGAACAAGTAAGCATCAGCAGTCTTACATGCCATCTTGTTTGTAATTACCCTTAAATACTCTATTTAGAAGGCAGCCTACTACAGTCATATATATTTTTCCTTACAATCTGATTATTCTCAGAGGTACAAATTGAGAGTTTGTAGACTCTTTTTCTTCCAGTTTCCTCCTCCTCTCCTGCTCTAATTCAGTCATTACCTGACTTGGGTAAAATAGAGCAGTCTTCTCAGCCTCTGCACTTGATCCATATAACCCACATTTTAAAACTAGTGTATAGTTGTAAACTCAATAATTATATATAGCGGTTATAAAAGTAAGGCTGCAACAACTACTTTTATAATCATTTAGGTTTAGCTACTTAATATGAACACTTGCATGCATCTTCATCCGAAACCTAGATTTTAGATGTGCATTGGATTAAATTTCCTTTATTTTGTGCATTTTAAAGTTCTTTGTCGCAAACACCACTAACCAGGTTTAGACTACACTTCACAAAGTTCTCACCATCATCTATGTAAACCTGACCTCCCTTAAGGGCCTTACGCAGTTCTCCCTACCACTGTACTCCCAGCCCCAAATAGAAACAAGTGCTAATCACTCTTATCAATGAACAGACTCAACGGGCATGCATATTTTAACTCCTTTCTCTCTCTGCTCGCACCAGTGGTAGCATCATGTTCCTGCAAACATATCTGCGACATTTAAAACAGACACTCCAACACTTCAGTGCTGGTATTAAAAGAAAATAAAAACACCAGGACACTGACAACATACTAAGTAAATCAACGCTTCTTTGAAAGTCACAATGCCCTAATGATCTGGGACAAGTTTGGACACAACACAGGCTAATAAATTTCCCAGTGAAGATGGCCATGTTTTTGCAACCAAGGAAACATCACACCCTTCAGTAGCATGCTGCAGCTGCAAACGTGAACATTAAACAGAGCTGTACCGAAAAGAGAGAGGCCACTTGTTTCACAAGACCTGTGACACTACCTTTAACCACTATCATTTCCTTAGACACACAACCCACAGACTCACTGGTAACAGCTATTTACATTTCTTTCCTTAGAGGAACACTAATGCTAGGTAACAGAAAAGGGGTGAATATACCTCAAAAAACAACCGTAGCATTCAATATTAGGTCTCACATATACTTATACCAAAAAAAAAAAAATCTGTATACACGGTGACTGCTTGTACTTGTACAAACCACATTCTCATGCCCCTGCAAATAGCCTACAAGTTACCATGCCATTTAAACATTACGAGTACACTTTCAAAACCTGAGTATTCCATACACCCAAACTTCACAGCATATTAGACAGTTTTCCCACACTGCATAAGGATGGTCTAGAACAAAGCCCATCCAAAATACTACAGTTTGGCATCCACTGAGCTGTTAGCATGGGTAAATGTGACAACTTCATGCTCTTTCTTGTACAAAGAAGCAATTCAAGCAGCTGCAGCTACTAAGAATTTGAGATAAGCAAGAAAATAAGAGCACCACATGCAATTTGGGAACAGAAATGGTGCTGCGAGCCACATCAGGTATGAATAGCTGAGGAAAGGCAGGGGAATGAGAACATCTTGGAATCACACAAAATCCAAACACAAACCTGCTGTACAGCAGAGGCGTAGCACAGAGAAGGAAGCCATCACCATTTAATGAGAATTTAAAAGATCATTTTTCAAGAGTTTGGGAAGAGGGCAGCTTTCACAATCCTCGCTTGTAAGTGCATACTCCCAGAGACTCAAAAGCCCAAATGCGTCTTTCCAACAGGGCAGCTGCTTGCGATGGTACTGGGATTCCACTGTGACCTCTGAGCAGGTCTGCAAGAATGCAAGATCCTCAGCTCTATCTCCAGCTCTAACAAGGTAGCAAAAGGTTTGTGGCATATCACTCAAAGCAAGCACTCCATTATATCGAGGGTGAATCAAATAACCAGATCTATTCCCTGCAGCCTTCTCCATGTAGCTTACGGTCTAAATATGTACATGGATGGATCATTTCAGCATGTATTTGCTGTTTCCATCTGGAAGCAAAAAATCGATGTTTTGCAGCTTAACATTCCAGTATCAAAGTGTAAGATTGGTTAACCAAATTGAATGTTTTCTTTGATTATTTTAAAATCAAACAGCCAGAAACTAAACAAAATAGACACATAAGATGCTTTTCCATTGGCATCACTTTAAGAATAGTAGTTAATATATGGCTTGTTATCCTATTGTTCCAAGACAAATTGGTTTTGGAATTCCTACCAGTGAAATGTAAAAAAAGGGCACCTTCCCTCCTCCCCAGTCTTTTTTTACCACAATGAAGCAACCTTAGGCAGACAAAGTCTTAAGTCTGGAAGTCAGCAAATCTCATTCTTGTCTCTTGGTTAGCACATGCTGAGCAGATATAGCCCAAATATTTAAAAATATACAAAGCTGTTAAACTGTAGGAAAGCTTGCTTCTTAAAATGGATTTAGCTATCCTATAAAATGGCCAGCATTGTTCTTCCAGAACTGATAGCTTCCCCAGAGGACTTAAGTGTCACATCCCAATCACTGGGCTGCCCTTCGAACAAACTGAAACAGATGCATCAAGCCCACTCCGTTCATTTCATTCATTCCTTTCCACCTACATTAAATTGTTTTGACAAGCCAGGACAAACAGCAAGGCTTCCCAGCACGTGACCCGCGGTTCTGCAGTGCCAGGGGCCTGAACAGAGACAGGCAGCAAGTGAAACAATTGTTCAGCTCAGAACGATTCAATAAGCTTTTCTTGGCTGTTTCCATTTATCCGTGCACTTCCCCTATGATGTCTTCTGGTCAGGAAAGAGCTATCGGATGTGTTTACATTATTCAATGTAAAACAGGGATCTCTGTCACTGGTGATAAGCCAGGTACAGGCTTACTCTTTCACCACTGATGTACCTCATTTACAGATACAGAGGCACAAGTTGAACAGAATCGTTACTACCCTCTTTC
Organism: Eurypyga helias; assembly: GCF_000690775.1. Lineage (NCBI taxonomy): Eukaryota > Metazoa > Chordata > Aves > Eurypygiformes > Eurypygidae > Eurypyga > Eurypyga helias. The sequence goes on from NW_010248476.1 coordinate 54,571, forward strand.
TTTCCCCATACCTAGGTACCTTTTATAAGTGTTAAAAAAAAAACCCACCAAAAAAACCCCACACAACCCAAACCCAAAACCACCCCCCACCCCCAAGATTAACTATTGCACCAAGCCACAAAAAGCAAAGCTCATCACCAAAAAATGCCTGTACTCCTTTGATTTTTTTTTTTCAGACAAGGCTTAGTATCTATTCAGCATCCTTAATGAGGAAAGGAAATACATTCCTGGCACCTAAATCAATCTTAAATTTCAACTGGATTGGTCACATACCCATTGACTCCGAGTAACTTCTCATACATTTTCCCTTCTAGCTGTCCACAGTTTTCCTGAGCAAGTAAATGGTTGCAGAGCCCGGCTCAAGCACCTGAAGCAGGTCTGCCCTTCGTTCAGACCAAGCACAACTAAGGGTCTCGCCTCCACTATCCGTCTTCACTACCGGACACCAAGTGACCTGAGCTACATCCTAGGGCAACTCAGCTGGCATTAAATGGACACAGTCAGGCAGGAGAGACACACTGCACTTCACCCTCAAACACATGCTACAGAATACCAAGCAAGGGGGTATCAAGAGAAGTACTCTACACAGAAGGAACTAGGTCTGCTAACTTATGCTACACAGCCCCAAAGGTGATTTTCTGTTTCTTAACATCAGGTGCAATTAACATAACCAAAAGTACCAGGAAACCTTTATGCACAACAGGACAAACCTGAGCCAGAAACTTCCCAGGGCCTCCATCTTCTACAAATAAAGTAGATTCACAGGTGATGGGGGTCAACTTTAAACTGTTTTGGTTTTTTTTGTTTGGTTTGTTTTTTTTAAAAAAACTCAGTACCAGCTGCTACACAATTTAGAGCTGTTTTCTCTTACACAATATTAGGAAGTTAATCAATACAGAGGAAACAGAAAGGCTGGACACTTTACATACTACAGACAGGTTTTACTGCATATCCTACCACTAGATCCAAAAATTCTATGTAGCTACATTGCAGACGGTCAGTGGGTTGCTGTTTTGGGTGTTTTATTTTTTTAAGCTAGACTAGAGCACGTAGCTTTTATCCAAAGAGATGCACTAGAAAAATTAGCAGCAAAGAACTGTCTTCAAGTGGTGTGACCTGAAAATGTACAGCCATGACAGACTTCAAAGTGCTGTTGAATTATAGATAGCCTGAATCACAATCAAGGTAAATTATCTATCTGTGCTGAGGTTACATCAAGCAGCGTTTTATCAAGCTTTCCAAATGTCTGTAAATTTGAGGGGAAGACACTGCTGCTCCCAGCCTATTATTCAGAGGAAGAAGTAGAATACGAAAGAGACAAATGTTCTTCTGTGTGCATTTCTGCAGCATATGAGAATAAAAGGCTTGCAGAGCCTTTTAGGCAAGGTTAATGAGGGGTCATCAGAGGAGAAGCTAGCAAGACAGCACTCTGATATTCAGCGCCGTTAATGGAGCTGAGGCTTTGTGGGTTGCAGTGTTCTCATCCTGAAAAAATCTAGCAGTTGAGGAAAAATGAGCACAGTGACCACTGAGCTAGATTAACTAAATATCAACAAAGAATCCACTGAGCTTAAAAATCATCCAACATTACACAGTTGGTACCTAAAGTGGAAGTCTCAGTGCATAAGAATGCATCTACTTTTCTGTCTCAACAATAAACTACCCCTGACTTTCCAGTGCTACAGACTCGTTAGAAAGAGAGAAAAAAGGGAAGGAGGGAGAAGAGACTGTTCAGAATGCTTCCCTGTACAGCAACAGACATGAAAACCAATCAAGGATCTGCACAGATCCTTCCACCAGTATACCTCTCTACAAACCACTCAACACAAAAAACTGGTTAAATGGAGCTGAACTGCTGCTGTTCCAAAAACAGCATGCAAGGGATTTCTCATTTGACAGCCACGTTTCTCAAACGCCCAGAGCATTCAAGCACCCTGCCCGAGAGCTTAATTGTATAATAGAATGTTTGTAAAGTTACATAAACCTTTAGCTAACCACAGAGTTAGGAATCAGGTCTGCACACTTAATGGAAGACATCCAGTCTTCAGACAACTCCCACTTCATGTATGCTTTGTGCTATGACTCTCCCACCTTCCAAACAGCCCAGCCTTTCACGGGAAGTGCCTACAGTCTCTACACTGGATCACAGGGGTTGATGCTGAAATTCACAGGCTCTCAGCGCACCTGGGAAGACCATCAAGCACAAAGATTAGCAGCTGCTCAATACAAAGAGTTTAGAAAAAACAGTACATGAAAACTGAGGGTACTGAGGGCAGTGAGTGCAAGATTAAGATACCCCAAAGTAGTACATGAGAAGCCACTAGATCAAGAGTTGCCAGAATGTAGCTGTCAATGCTCCTAGCCTGCATTCCACACATGTACGGAGTAATCTAATAAAACACACTGCCTTACTACGTGCCATTTGTGCTTTAGATAAACCAAGTACTACTTCTCCCCCCCAAAATACATACATTAGCCAAAATATAAGCTGAAAAAAAAAAAAAAGAAAAACCAAAGAGCTACTTGCCAAAAGCAAGAACAGCAGCAACAAGAGCCAGTCATCTTTGCCATAAAGCTGCAATGCCCAAACCTTGCTTTCAGAAGGCTAGGTATCACCCAACTTTGGAGCCCCTGACCTGTCCCTCCCACGTCATACATCCCCAGGAACAGCTCTGCAAAGACTACAATAAAAGTTTTTAGGAAAAAAGCATTTGCTTGCTTGCTAGCTACTTCAAGTGTTACTCCCTTAGTCACACTGAGGGAATTCAGAAATCAAGATCACCTTCTGCAGCTACATAAAGTTACTGGCTTTAGGGAACACATACCCGCTTCTTCACATTAGGCTGCAGAGTCCCAAAACGACTTGCAATGGGAAAAAAAAGGAGGTAATCATAACACAGGAGAAATTCTAAGCAAGTCTGAGGATGTCAGCATTCCTGTATTCCGGATGCTGGTAAGCAGTAGTTCTCAGTCCCTTTCCTCCCTAACTTAGTTTGAAAATGGAAGACAAAGTTCCTGAGGATAGGCAGCACAATGCCAAGTTAACACTTACTTACTGAAAGCACAATTTCACACAGAGACTTGGCAAGCCTCCACAAGAAAAATCAATTTAATATAAGCTATCCACAAAGACTGCCTGTAACAATCTTGAGAATAACACTGAAGTGCAATATACATACCTAACACAATGGAAAAGAGTAGGCTTAAAACAGTTATCTAGTACACCTTTTAAAGCTCCTAATTAAGGGTAAATGTTTTCTGTTGGCTTCCTCCTATACAAGGTCGAGGGATTAGTTGTACAGTTTCCCAGTGAAATGCATCATAAAATTGCTTCTTGTCCTTTCTCTTACCATTTACAGAGGTAAGTGATACAGCAGAAGTGTGCAAGTTTATTGCTGCTGCTTGAAGGTCAGAACTAAAGGAACAAATTATATATATATCTTGATAGAGAGGATACTTGGGTAAACTGATGGCAAGAGGAGGAAGAGGATGGAAATGAAACACTCATTGATCAGACAGAAGGGGAACAGACAGAAGTCTTCCTCATTCAGGCTTCAGTCTGAAGAAGTCAATTATACATATCCTGAAAGAGTTGATACTTAAGATCCAGAGAATAAGAAACACAACTTTGCCTTAACACTGAGGAGGGACTACCTGTACCTAAAGCCTACCTATGACTGCTCCCCATTTTGTCCTGCAATTGTTTGCCAGTTTTTGACCAAGCTGTAATTCATCACCAGAGGAAAGGGGTGGGGGGAGAACACCACCAATAATTATATCCCCCTGATATGGCCACTCCTCACTTTTACATATGCAGTAGCACCTGTGCCAGCAGTAGTAGTAGCATCATTTAAGACACCTGGTGGCAGCAATGTCATAGACTTAACCTATGCTTGAAGGGACATCCCCACTGAGTCACAATTACATGGTTCTTCCAGGTCTTCAGCTAGAAAAAAAAAAACCAAAGTTGGCTAAATCCTCAAGTTTCCAGGATCCCATAATTCATGAGAACACTCAGAACAAGTCTACTGCTAATACTGTTATTGCTGTACAGGAAGCAAGCAGTAAAGAATAACTAGAACATGCAAAAACAAAAGATGCTTTAAACAGTGAGGAACTGCAGGGAAGATGAGCTCACTAACTTGGTCAGATATGAAGCCATTCTGCCTCACTTCCTCACATTGAACAAGTGGCAGAAGTGGGATCAGAAGTGTAAGGAGCATGCAAATACAGCATGCATCATGAACACAGCAGTAGAACAACACTTTTGTTCCTCTGCAGGACAACAGCAGATCAGAATGTTTCTTCTTTCTACAAGATCACATGGAAACTTAAAGTACAACTCTCAGAACCAAAGTTTATCTTTTGTTACAGTAAGACTGTGGGGATATTTATTTGCAGCAATGCCAAAGCCAACTACACTGCTGCACTAGTGCAGTTCAACACCATGTGCAATACTAGATGGCAGGTTCATGCCCAGTGCTCAAAGAGAGACACTCCTTAGAGACTGGGGCAGCCAGCCTCAAGTACCTCTGGGAAAGAGACGAGAACCTATACAACTCCAAACGGGCCAGGATATTCTGGCTAGCTGACAGGCTTCCAAATAATCCAGCCAGTGTGGATTTGTAGGTTTCCACTTTAAATTTAAGAAGTATGAATATGACATACCTGGCAGTAAAGCACCTCGCTTTTCCCAGGAATAAAAAAAAAACCAACACATCAGCAAAATTGTACCACCTGTGAGCCTGCCAGATTCCTAACTGGTTTTCCAGAGCTGTGTTGTGTGTGAATATACATATTAATGCAAGTCTATACTACTGCTCTCCCCACTCTCTCAAATCAGCACAAAGCAAGCAGGCCAAACTGAAGAGCTGAACCAAATTCCACCTCCACACAAAACAATGATGAAAACTAATTAGTACATTGCCTACTCCCACAATTTCCTTTGTGAAACTTGCACTCTTCAGAAAACAGCCATGAAAACTACATAGAAGCTCTTAATTTAAAAACTATACTCATACTTATTCAAATCAATTGTATATTTTTCTTTATATCTTCCTTATATTTCCACACAACCAGTAAGGAGAAAAAAGTTTAAAGCAGCAGATATGAAACCTATGGCTTAGACATGACCTCTTCTGGAATCTCCCTGGTCCTCAGGAATCTGATCTAAGAATGACAAGCAACTGTTTAGGCTTCAGTCATTTCTATTCTAGGGCTGCTCCAGGCAGCATTTGTGCTTCCTTACACAGATGTCTAGAAAAAAGATGGCTAAAAGTTTTATTTGATTTATTCTTCCTGAGAGATGGAACATAAGGGACAGTAATCAAAACACTGGGCTATACAAAAGTAATCAGTATTAGAAGAGAGCTCATCTATTTATTTTCACTTTAAAATTGCTATTTGATCCACAGAAGATAAATTGATAAGTTTGACATCCGATACCAGTTCACAATAAGGCTTATGTTTATAACATACGGCTTATTACAGAACTGAAGTGTCAGCTGAACTGAATTCTTGATGAGCTATTAACCAGCTGGACCATCTTGTCACTTGGCTCAGATGCCTCATTAAAAGTTTTGAGGCTCACGTCAATTCTCATTTTGCACTGAATTGATTGCTTTGTCAGTGAGAGGGAAGGTACATCCAATCATCTCAGTTTAATTTTCCTATGAAAACACAATTCTCCATTCAGGGTGCGACAATGCTACAGGAAAGAAAGCCTCCTCCACAACCCATCCTGATTACCTTATAGATTTATTAAGTCACTGTATCAAAAGAGCAACGTAGCTCTTTGTTTCACGTATTTCTGTATGACCCTAAGAGTCCTCTGATGAGTAGGTACATCTAGAACATTAAGGGTGAACACTTAACTGACTCTGATAAAGGCAAATCAAATTTTGAGACTCAAAACCAATTCTTCATCCTACATATTTCACAAAGCTACTGGCAAAGGGGAAGGGTTAGCTAAATCCCCTTTACAGTACACTGAAAACTTTCATCAATATGCTGGTTGGAAACCATACACAAGTATCAAGATGATTCCAAAGATTTACTAATAACAATCAAACTAGGAGGTACACAGAACTAGTAATGTTCCTGTGCCTCTGACTAGCTCCCTTGCTAAAATCCCAGCATGAAGCCTAGAGGCAAACTCGCCTATGCAAGTTATTTTATCAGCAGGCTCTGCAAGGTTGCCCACTGTACGAACAACTCACACCAGCCTACAGTAGGTTAGCTTCACGTTTACACACAACATCAGCACATACATTGCATATGCAGCCTGGTTACGCTACGAGTTACTCTTCCCAGCTTTCCTTTTTCTGCCAACGCATCCAAAAGAAGTACTTCATTTAATTTACAAAATTGTGGCTTACAGTCAGTTATAACAGGATGACATACGAAGGGGAGGCCAAGTACTGGCAGCCAACAGAAAACCCTTACAGAATCACTAGAGAACTCCATGCCAGACATCTCTTGTTCAGAGAGAGATCTCATGCGGTGATCCTTCAGGGATACATCATAAACCCCTCATGTAATTGCCACGTGTTCTGCACTGCTCTTGCAAAACAGACAAAATCAAAAAGGGATCTCATGTAGGGAAACAGTAAGTTTCATGGGGTGACCAAAACTTGCATTCTAGGTGAGGTCTCAGGAACACCTTGCATAAATCCTGGTTTGTAGAATGCTAGTACTAATACCTAAGAGTCCTAAAACACATTGGAGGAACATTCTTATATTTTCAAGCCTCACTACTTCAATGATGCACTGTTCCTGTGATCTGCCAGAATGCCTATCTTCTTCTCGGGCTTCTCATAAAGGGAAGCAGTAACGATTCTTTCTGTGCTTACCTGACAGTTTGACTTATGCAAGAACTTGATTGCATCACTTGCATATTTATTGCGGACTTTCACAATGGTACCGTATACATTAGAGACAACTATGTTCACAGCTGACAGCCTACATCTTCCTCCGGCAAACGCCCTACAAGATGTACATCTAAAAAGCTACTCAGTCACAAATATTGCATACAAACAAGTGTACCGCTAATATGTACATTTAAAGATATACACGTTAACTTTCACAGAGCAAGGAAAGTGACCAAAGTTGAGTCAAGTGAAACCAGGACATAAGGAAGAAGTTCTTCCTGGGGAGGGTGGTGAGGCACTGGGACAGGTTGCCCAGAGAAGCTGTGGATGCCCCATCCCTGGAAGTGTTCAAGGCCAGGCTGGATGAGGCTTTGAGCAACCTGGTCTAGTGGAAGGTATCCCTGCCCATGGCAGGGGGGTTGGAACTAGATGGTCTGTAAGGTCCATTCTATGACTATGAAAACACTCGGATATTTGGCAGGAGGCAAGTGCTAGGAAGAACAAACAAGAACACTGGCATGATGAAGCATACTCTGCATCCAGAAGCATAACTGACTTAACAGTTCAACCCAGAATAATTTTATGACTTAAAAGAGAAAACAATGTAACTGAAATGCAGCTGGAGCAACCAGTCAGCTCCTATTATCTAAAGCAACACAGGATATAATACGTAACAGCAAGCATTTTGTAGGACAGTACATCAAGATAATAATATACACAGACAAAAGAACTGTCTTTGTAGAAGTTGAAAAAAATCCTTCAGTGTTGAACTGATGGACAAGAAAAGGCTTTGACAAGTAAAATTTGGTGTAAAACAGCTGAGAAGAAAGATTATCACCAGAGTAATCTCCAAGGTGATTCAAAGCAGGCAGCTAGGGAAAAGTGAAAGAGGAATTTTAGAATGAATATTCAGGTCTTGTTTTTTCTTGGAATCCGGGGACAATATAAGGTAGTATGCCACTGGCAAGGCTGTTCTGTATTAAACTAAGGCTTTTTCTGAAGAATACTAGTGGGAATACATTGGACTGTCAGAAGACCAAACATGACCTAGACAACCTCAGATACTTACCAAAACCTACCTATGAATCAGCTATTCAAACTTCCACAGATTGTTCAAAAAGGTCTGTTTCTCATTACATTGTGCTTTAGTCACATACTGTCTGCCCTTGGTCTGGTGCCATTTTATTTCAAATGTTTAAACAGGGACACTGAAGGAACAACTTGAAGACAAATGATAATAATGCCTGAGGATATCATAGTCCAAAGGGGGCATACTTTAAACAGGTCATCACAACCCGTAAACAGGCTTCCTTGGTTTTAATTTACCTCCTTTTGTATCACACTGAAGAACTCTACCTGCAGTTCAAAATTAAATTTCAGCTGTGAATTAAAGAGCAACAACCAAAAAAAAAAAGTTTAAAATATTCAAATACTCCTTCCCTACAGTGAAATCTGATGTTTGCACATCATATACCACAAATTATTAATTATTAATCACATGTAACATTGAAAATCTTTCCTTAGTCAACAAGTTTTGAGCGACTGAGGGAACTGGGCTTGTTTAGCCTGGAGAAGAGGAGGCTGAGAGGAGACCTGATCACTGCCTACAACTACCTGAAAGGAGGTTGTGGAGAAGTGGGTGTTGGTCTCTTCTCCCTAATGACAGATGATCGGACGAGGGGGGATGGACTCAAGCTGCGCCAGGGGAGGTTTAGATTGGATGTAAGGAAGAAGTTCTTCACCGAAAGGGTTATCACACACTGGAACAGGCTGCCCAGGAAGGTGGTGGAGTCACCATCCCTGGATGTGTTTAAGAGACGGGTGGATGAGGTGCTGAGAGATATGGTTTAGTGGTGGACAGATACGGTTGGACTGGATGATCTCTAAGGTCTTTTCCAACCTAGTGATTCTATGATTCTATGATTCTAAGTTTTCTGAAAAAAACTGTAGCACCATGGCTCCATTGAAACATCTTTCATACACAAAAAGCCATGGAAGCTCCAATGAAAGTGGTTTGTCAGAAAAGATGCACAAGCGTTCTGGTATGCGTCCTTTGCTTCAGCAGCAATAGCTACATTTCTGTGGGGATAAGAGTGGGTAAGTTGATTTGAGACATCCCATATTTCTGATTAAATTCAATTTCTTCCTCTCCCACACAACCCCAAAAAACATCCCAGTAAAACAATTTTAATTAAGCTAAAGACAGTATCATAAAGATAACTGACACTCAGGCCTGGGTTTAGTCTCAAATCCACTAGTTATTACTTGAGCAAGAACACAGACATATTCCCTAGAAAGGTCAGTCAAGAATTACCTGACCCCACTCTCAAGACAATCGAAGCTACCCAAGACCCCTTTTTCACAGGCAGAGGCAGGATCCAGAGGTCTCTGGACAGATATCTCATAGAGCAGCCACACTCATTTTCAGAACAAGAGCCTTCTGTCCAAGTACCAGGCAACAGGATGTGAGTGGAAGCAGGACAAAGTCCACAGAAGCAGCAGCCTGGAAGAAACCGAGAACCAGTTCCCTCATCCATCCTCTGTTGCCACTCCCACATTTTCTTCAATTAACTCAGAAATAACCCAAGTATCAAGATCAACTTTCCAACCCTAATTCTAATGTTTGAATGCTTAGTATCTAGAGATATTGATGAGCATCTCACCAATTCCTTCATAAGAATTTCAGGTATCTTTGCTTCCCCCCCCGCAAGATCCTACCACTACAGAAACAAATATTTTTTCCCCACAGGTTGGCTATGATCCAAATAGGGACCACAGTACTGTCAACAGACAGCTGTATGAAACAGCCTCTTGGGAGCCCAATTCTAAGATATTTTTTATTTTTTTGTGCTAGGGTTTTAAAAGAAGGAAGTGTCGTTAGATTGTTCTAAATCCTCAAAACACAAGAAAATTCTTAAGACAGTTTTCTTGTTACCGCCACAGAGTTTTGTGCTTAGATTTCAATTTTCTCATTTTGCGCCACAAAATCCAGTTCTTGCAAAAGAGGAAAAGAGGGTAGATAAGTATTTTATCCATTCCTCATTTCCTATCTGTCTACCAAAAACGAAGGCCAAGCATAATTACCTGCTGTTACAGCACTTCAGAAATACTGGAAATAGGTTTCGGTAGCCAGCAGTAATATTAGAGTACAGAGTAGCAAGTTTTAAAACTCAGAATTTATGATTAACAGCACCAGCATCAATACTTAACAGCCTGCAATTATGAAAGAGGAACAGGACCAGCAGGCTGTCCGATAAGCAGGAGCTGGACAGGTGAATCACAGCCTCAGAATTACAGTACTATCTTCAAAGCTGTTAGGCTGAAAAATTTATGAACAGCCTTCTTCAAAACGAGTTGCAACATATCTGCCCATCAAAAACAGACATTCCCCCTTGTGATTTCACTTTGCAAGTAATAAAATCCAGACTGCCCTGCAAACAAAGAACTGCAGTTCCCCCCCTGCTCGCTCTTGCCCTGAGCGCTCTGGCTACAAAGGCTGCTGGCTTTTTGATGCTATTTTCATCTCCCCTATGCTTCCAACACATGCTCAATCTCAGAAGCTTTCTCGTAATTTACTCTCTGAAGTACGTTCTCTCAGACAGACGTGATCCATACTCAGTCACCTTCTGCTGAAGGCTCACACAGCCAATCAGTTTGGCTCTCCATCTGCAGAGCAAATTAATGCTCAACGCAAACCGAACCAAGATAGCCTAAGTGTTTTCAAAGTATTCAACTGCTGACTCAGTCCAAACGACTCCTTTTCAGAATTAGTCACACACCGTAATGTAGAAACTGAAATCTGTGCCACTGTGAACTCTCCTTATCCCAACAGATATCCATATGCTTGCATCTAAGAGGGGACTTCGCAAGAGAGCCATTAGCAGTGATCAGCTTTACAGAAATAGGATGCTTTTCTCCAAAACTTACGTTCTTGACAGTGGAATAGGATGGGATGGTAAGAGCATGGTGAAATCTTAAGACCATAGTTAAGACTATGGCTACCAGTACCCAGAATTACATTTTTTTTAAAAAAGGAGCAATTTCCAGCTAATCCAAGGGCTAACTGCCTTTCCCCATTATCATCATCTGCCAACCTTCTTTCCAAAGCACTTTCAAAGTCTGCACTTTCCACGAGTGGCAAACAACATTAAACATAGCACAGACCTGGCTCTGAGCTAATTAAAAAGGAATTTCCATACAATGTGCTAAAAGCAGTTAAAAACTACTGTGATTATAGCTGTGTTGAAACAGTTTAGATTTTTGGTACTTGTTTCATTTACATACGTTTCTTTGACCTTCCATTTTTTTCCCTTCCTCTGCACAATCATGAAGACAGCCTTTAAAAACCCCAAATATCTCTCTAACTCTGCAGTCTGTACACTTGTCTAGGGCTTGCTGGTAGGCCTACTTCACTTAACCCCTAAACATCAAGAGTCCAGTTTGTCGTGAAAAATCCACAAGGTATTCACAAGGCTAAGCTGTGAACATAAACACCTTTATTTTAAAATGCATTAGACAGAAAAGGGTAATTGCCAAATCTAGTAAAAATATATAAATATTCCATCCTAGCTTATTTTTTCCCCAAGGCTTGTGGGAAAGCAGACAAATTTTGGGAAGAGCATTTGCTTTTAATATAATTAAAAAACATTTTAGCAGTGTGTTTTCAAAGATGTTTGCATCAGACTAACTACAACATACCAGAACCAAAGTTACTTCTCCCATCATTTGTAGCTATTAACTCCAGTGCTCAAAGTCTCCTGCTTCTGCAAAAATAGAGGCTGCTGTTTTACAAAAGATTTTCTACTTGCAAACTTCAATTCCTGTTCCTCCAGGGAAACTTATGTCTGATGAAACAAGCCATTTCTGAGGATATTAAACTTTACTAGCTCGAACAGTTGCAACACAAACAAGGGAACTGAATTATATTGTACAGCTTTATCTTGCATTTCCCCATCCTGAGGGTCAGACTTGCACATGGCACACCAAGTAATTCTACATTTGTAAGACAAAGCCAATACCTATTGCAAGTTGAACAAACTGCCTCATATGGCATCATAGGGGTATTAACACAGACTATGCAGGCTAGAACATGGATCAAGGATGAGTTCCAAACACAGTTTCCAAGTAAGTCTGATTTAGACAATGTCACTTATTTTAAAGCTTTCTTATCTGAAAACTATTTACTTGGAAATACTTCCTCAGTGTAAAGACAACCCACCTGTCTCAACGTTGCTTTTAGGTCCCTGCTGCACAACACCGAAGGACAAAAGCTTAAGGCACCCATGGACACAAAGCAAGTGCTTTCTCTCTGAAGCACCTGCACCACCTTGTCTGAAGCTTCTTGAACAACTGAGCTCAAGACAGACACTTGACTTGAAAACTTGAAGCCCAGGTCGTTAAGGTTCATACCAGTTGGGCAACTAAAAGCAGGATCTTGCAGCAAGAATCAGACTTAAGTGGTGCTACCTAATGTACTAGTCCCATGTGTCCTGGCAGAGAATTTGAAAGGAGATGACCACGATGTAAATACAGAGCATTACCAACCCTTCTTGCAAAGTTAGACCATTACAGACCCTAACTCCAGGGCAGTTGCATACTTATGCTACAGAGCTGACTTCTCAGCCTACTTGATTGACTGCGCAGTCCAAAAAGTGCAGTGATTAAGTCCAGTAAGCAGCTTCCTAATATTGGATGGGCGAACTGTATTCACACTCTCAATACGAAAAGAGACTTGACCAACATGCGTTAAGCACGTGCATCACCCGCAATGCACTATCTCAGAGTATTACAGCAATATATACAACTGGTATCTCAGTTCTGGGGTCTCAGGCAGAGCACTCTTATTTCACTACAGTCCAGGTTAAAACCAAAGGTTTGACAGCATTAGACAAAACTTATTTCAAGATTATTTCCAGTGACTGACAAGGATAGAGCTTATCTAGAAAGAGATATGTTCTGTCCCTTAGATTAAGGTCAGCAGCAGTGCTGAAGAATACAGCCCATCATGAACAAATATGCCAATTTTCACACTTTCAGACACAAAATAGGTATCAGCATGCATATTATGGCAACTGATGGGTGGTAATGCAAAGACATTCAGTTACAAACAGCTTAACCATTGTAACCATCAATTTAGGCATGGTCACCAAGTCTTGCCCCGAACATTCAAACACTGCATTGTTGCACTGGGATTGCTGCCGCCAATGCCCCGAGATGCAAGATGTCTCCTCACGTCACTTCGCCCAACGAAACAACTTCTCTTTCACAACTTCATCTCACTGCTACTAAACACTTGAATTTTCAGTTACTCAGCATGAGAACCTACTCCTCTAATGCTTCTAGCTTGGAGTTACTGAAAAGAGCTAACAGCAATGATTGCTCCATTTGCAGATCCTTTTCTGAATAAAATCAGAAAATAATTTGTGCGCTACCGGTTGAATTTTCTAAAGCACAACACTCAAAACATAACACATGAGGTTCATTTCTTTGAAATACTGTTTAGTAACTCCAGAGGTGTTTTATCCAAAGCCCCATAGCTGCAATATCCAGATTAGATCTGCAAGTAAACCAGTGGGTACATTCACTTCTTAGAAGAAGGTAAGAGGAAATAGCAAGAGGGAAGACTATAGAATACACATCTCCTTGACCCTCAGGATCAAAGAAAACCACACTTAACGTCTGCAAACTACAAGGCACAATAACCTGATAATACCCCACATCAGTAACAACCACGGGAAGTAGCTGCAGTGCCACTTAAGCCTACTGGTAAGTATTCTTCTGTCCTTGAGTTACCTCTGCACCACTTACTTCAGGGAAAGTGCCTTACTTGTCTTGGAATAACCAGTTGGTGCCTATAGTTAGCCAATACATAATCATTAGTACTAGTCACACACAGACTTAGAAGCCAAGACAGATGAAACCAAGACCCCTCATCCAATCAAACCTTTTTTCCCCATACACATTATAGAAGGAACGCAGGAACACTGAAGAAAACAAAAACCATGGCAAGTATTTCAACAGGAACAGGGGGAAGGAAAAAACCCTTACACAACTGTGCTATTATCAGAATCTCCAAGTTATACTGTCACCAGTCACAGTCACGTTAGATACTCTGGGGTGACATGGGCATGGAAGAACTTAAAACCAAACAATGTAATAGCCACAGATGCTGACATAAAAGTGAAACTAAACTGATAAAAGGGCAAGTTAGTTCAGCTGGCTTTCCCCAACCAGCCAACCCCTCTTATCTTTGATGAACGTGTCCCAAGATGTGACAAAGTGCACAGCACCACGACCCTCAATCTCTGCTTGACAGAGGTCGCCATTCAAAGCTCAAGACATCTTGTTATCCCACCATGTCCAACAGATGTCAAAACCCACAAACGACAGCTAGGCTAGCAGCTATACTTGCTGTTTCCAAGAGCACACCCCATGATCCTCAGGCTCTCAAACTGTACACCTAACACTAAACTCTGAAACAACCATTCAGATGAGGTGTCAGATGAAAGACATCCCAGTGCTTTGACACCAAAGCAAGAGATCACACACCCAATATATAGTTGAAAAAACACCAAAGTTTATCACAATATGGCCTGCCCCAGGCAACTCATTTTACAGAAAGTCAGAGAATGGGAAGAACTGAAAGACCATCATGATTCTGAAGCAAGGAAGCTGCAGACCTTTTTAAAATATATACCTATAAACACCATCAATGTTAACGAAAAGCATGCTCTCTCAGTTCCCATCATCCACACCAACCATGTGGATTGAAACACCACAAGTTTTCACTGAAGGACACACAAAATCCACATTAAGGTACTCCAGAACAGCTTTAGCCTCGGTAATTTCCACTAGACTCTGCAAACCCCTAGAGGTGCAAATCAGCTCTTTCAAGCTGTCTGGGAAGGCTCGTAGCACACAGCCACTACCTAAGTGAATTCTGCAAGCCAGACAAAAGCCATTTCTGAAACACAACATACCTGGAAGCTAAAGTCAGCTCTACGCTGACAAAGCAACTCGACCAGACAATGTTCTGGGTTTTTTTGTTGGGGTTGGATTTTTTTGAGGCCTGCAGAGACCAGGAGCTGGCAGTGTGGTCAACTGCATTTATTGTTCCATTGTCTAACCACAGATATTAACCCCTTTCTTAAGTACCCCTTTGAACTAGAAGGCATTCTAGAGCAGCAGTTTCCCAAAGTTTGAGAACCAGGTGCTTCAACTAAAACATGGCCCATTTCCCTGGGTTATCTTTTTTTTTTTAGGCTTATGTTTATCATTCTCGCAAGGTTTTGTTTTCTTTCTAACTCAGTTTCAGTCCCATACACTGCAGCCTTCACTAGTCATGAACTACAACCTCGCCTTACATTACTTTTCTGCAGAGAAGCTATTTTAAGTTAATGACCATGCCCATTTTCCCATTAAAGGGCTTTTTTCGGTCATGAACTTAGCAGTCAAGTTTTTTTATGGCACTTTGTTTCACATTATGCTCAGCAGCCCATGCAACACACTCCATTTTGCAACCAAATAGCCAATGGCCATTGGCAGACTTCCACTCCCCCTTTCTTAATATTATTGGAATAAATCAAGACTCATTTGCACAGGGATGGCAGCAAAAGCCCTCTGCAACCTGCAAAGTCAAGCTAACCTCCCTTAATTATCAGTGTCAAGTAGGTTTATTATGAATCTCATTACACCTGATTGTAAGCTAGGAACACATCAGTTTTCTTAGCTTTTTTGCTAGAAAAAGCTTTTTTGCATATTGAAACACAGACTGAGGATTATCAAGTGGCCAAATGACCACCAGGTCATAGTCTGGATGAGTGTTCTTACCTAATAAGACTCTTACAAAGGGAAAGGAGACAATTAGAGTATTTCAGAGCAATCCTTTCAGCTACTTTAGGAACAGCATCAGTGAAATACAGCATCAGTGGGTGAAACATTATCATCAGCCTAAGAAAACTCCTGTAGTACTCTAGAAAGAGAGTCATAACTTCACCTGAAACAAGAATTTGCATTTAAGAGGCTCAATTTCATTTCTTCTTTCAATCAGTCAAACCATTAGTACATAGTACAGCTTTATTTCAAGTTAATGTTAACAGCCCTCTAAACTAACAATTTGGTCACCAACTTGTGATCCCAGTGACTCCTGATAAACTCACAGCTGTTGGGCTGAGTATTTATACATGAAACAACTGACGTATTTCCATCTGCTCTTCATGACAAGAGGATGACTGTATAGAATGGCAAACCACTACTGCTCCCAAACAAAACTCAGGGAAGAGGAAAGGGAAACTGCTGAGTTGGACTGCCCTTGACCCACGACACAAGCAGACAACTCAGCTGTCACTTATGTTTTGGTCATTTGAGAAGCAGCAGAAAGTATATCTGAAATGAGACACCCTACATTCAGCTGAAGCTCAATCTAGTCCATGGATTATTTTTTTTTTCCCTTCCTGGAAAGAGATTTGGCTTGAGAAGGGGGAAGGGAGAAGGCAAGAATATAAGGCAAATTCCCAAGACAACTGTAAGCACATTTCCATGGATAAGATTGATTTACCAGCTGGAAAATATAAGTTCGGAAGAAGGCAGTTCCAAGAGTCAAAATTCAGAAAGTTTTTAACCATGCTCATTATTCTTTTACACAGGGTAGGTGGACACAGATATAAAGAAGGTCTGCTTCATTCCAGAGTGCAAGGACAAGGAATAAAAAAAAAAAATCCTTGTTTTGCCAGATGGCTTATACAGGGACCACAGGAGGATTCAGGAAGGCCAAAGTTAGAAAATAAAGCAAAAAACACGACATTGGCAATGACTGATACAGTGTTTTGTTGTGGGGGAGGAATGAGAATACTTCCTGAACAGGTAAGAAAGCAAGAACAATTACCATTCCCACACAGGAACAAGAAAAACAAAAGATACCATTTCCCTGCATATTATTGCCAGAGAAGATAAGGACAGAAGTCAAAGGGAAAGTGGAAAATAGTTTTCTACATTGTCAACCAAGTCATTCTTTCCATTCTAAATTCCAGTGCCAACTTCCTCAGATTTCATACTCCCAAGTGAAATACACTTAAAACATCATTATGCTTACAGCCTGCTGCTTTTAACTGCACTCATCCACACCAACCTAGCTGACATGCGTATCAGTTGAGTCATTACCTGTCATTTATCAATGGGTTTAGATAAAGCAATTTTACAAGTCCATCTAAACAATGTGGTTTGCTGCAAAAAATTGGAGATCAGTAGTTAAGACACATATACTCTTGGATGTAATACAACAGTTAAAAAAAAAAAATCACACAACGCAAGCGTACTTGAGAAGCTCAGTTTTGTCTTATAAGCTGCCACATTAGAAGCCACAACTGTTTTCTGACAGGGGTCAAACCACTGAAGAACTGTAGTGAAGCAAACCTTCAGTTAAACAATTCAGAACACCAACCAGCAATTTGCAATAATAGTAAATAACAGAGGCTACCACAAAAAGAATTTGGGGAATTATTTTGCTGAGGTCAAAACTACAGCTAGATGCTTTTGCACAACTGATCCTGGCTTACTTCCTTTAGTTAACCTGACCTAATCTAAAGGTAGTCAAGCTTTCTTCATAAAACTGAACCATTTCTTTGCTTCGCCATTTGAGATTGTTTGCACTAGAGCTAGTTTTCAGACATGAAAAAAAGACTGCCAAAGTTACTGCAAATTCTTCTGAATCAGTAACCTCAACTTCAAAACCCCATCTAAACTGTGGTTTAGAGTCTAAGGATGCTTCCTCTCAGATGCCAAACGGGATTTTACAGTATGGGTTTATCAACCATAAACCATTTATAGCATAGGCACATTAGGAGTTTTCCCAATATCTCTACTTGGGGCAGAAATTCTCTGCAAAGTTTTTCCTCACTCTTGTTCAACTTTAAGATGGTTAGATGAAGAGCTCTAGAGAATGGATCCAGAAAACTTTCTGGAACAACTAGTAGTTTATCACCAACTAGGCCACAGATGATGGCTTGGGATAGGTGCCTCTCCAGAACTCCTTCAGTCACTTAAATTATGATCACCAAGTTTTACCTTTGAGGTCAAACTTCCAAGTTCACAATCTATTACAAAATACTAAAAACCACCCAAAATAGCAGCAAAATCTTAATTACTGGCTACTGTCCCTATACAGCTCACAGTTTGGATACATAAAGTGACTTTACAAAAGTTACATGAATATTTAATCCAGAAAAGTGTAAAAAGAAAAAAAAGCAAGGTATGCCAAAAGTAGGTAGCTTAGTCAATAAGGTATTACTGAACTAAGAATACAAAGGGAGGCATTTTGTCAAAAAGCAGTGCAGATATCCACAACTTCTAGTACAAGTACATATTAATGATACGTCCATGAACTAGCCATTCGTAGCAATGGGAATTTTCAGAATCAATTCATCGTTTTGAACTTGCTTGATCCTAAAACCTCAAAATTCATGTCATGTACATCCTAAGAAACAAGGGATTTTCTTCTATTCCTCACCTTTCTCTTGTAAATGCCTTTTCAACTCTCAAAGTGCCTTAGCAGAAATCACTTAAGTCAACAATAATGACAGATTTAAGATTCTCCAACAGCAATAAATCAAACTTCAATTCTGCATAGTTTTCTGGGATTCGCCCAAATTGAGAAGTGAGATTTCGCACTGGATGGGGGAAAAAAACAACAACACACCACTCTCTGTCTATACCTTGGGACTAGGGTTCACAAGACAACTGGCTATTTTTTTTTTACATGAAGTAAATGTATTGCATAGTCACGTTCAGCTGTACTGATATGCTGTAAACTGTGTTGTATTACTGTTGTGGCACTTTTTTTACCCTCCCCATACATACAGTGTTCCATAACAAGCCCTACAACCCTCCCATTTGATGCAACAATGCAAACACCTTGGAAACTCCAGCAATAACAACTGTAAGAAAAGTCATGAGTGTCAAAAAAAATGAAGCAAACAGTGTATGATATTAAGCTATATTAGTGTAACCTGACTGTAGCAAGTTTTGCTTTATAGGCATACTACCTGAATAAATCAAGAATCTGGACAAAACTGTTTTCATTACTAGCACCCAGACAGAACAGACCAATTACAAACTACAGGACCACTCTTAAATAGTTGCACTGCCACCTAAAGCAATTGGAAAAATTTGATTTCCTACACAGACAGAAAAAATGCAGTCCCTGAACAACAGGATGTTACCTACTTACATTAGCTGTGTACACGAAATTTACTCCAAGTACAAACGCAACTTGAACCAGAACTCTCTGGGATCTTTTCACTTTCTGCAAACACAAGATGACTGTAACTTAAAAGGCCAAAATTCCTTGTTCTCCCTCCTCAGATTTCTCACAATTTTGTCGTTGTTCTTACCACAACCACAGAAAAGTACTGGACATTCAAGAGTCTATAAAACCAAAGGGAGTCCATAGGAAACACATGCACATTTTCCTAGTGAAAACTTGAGTATTAAAGACAGGTGTTGGACAGATCTTCAGGTATAAACCACGCACAACCTATTAATGTCCTGCAGCATTTAGGTTGTCAGCAGCAACCCAGAACATCTTCACTTTTTTTTTGTGTTTCCTTTCTGAGTGTAAATACTGAATCTCTCTGATACATTCAGGCTCATCTGAGATCAGGGGAAAAAAAAAAAAAAGGAAACCATAGCACCACCTGAACTGGCTCACAGTTGCCATCAGGAGGAAAAAAAGACCCCACACAACTGAAGTGCCTTGTGTAGTTTTACCACCACACCTCTGTCACCAGGTAGAGATAACCTGAAATGCAGGCTGCTTTTGAGCTGCTTGTCTGCAGAAAAAGCTCAAGCCGCATGCAGAGGAAGTAAAGAAAACCACCAAAAAAAAATTCTAAAACTAAACTTGAAATTCTATTTTTGTATCAGATATCTCTGTAGTTTCTCCATTTTCAGTACACTGTTCCTGGCAAACCTAGCAACTCACTAAGACCCACATCAGGATACATGCAGACAAAAACCATGCCCTCAAAGGCCATTCTGCATACTGCCAACCTCTGTCTACACCCAGAGAGGGCATTTAAAAAAAAAATAAAAACAATCACATTACAGACAGTATTTCTTACTGTAGGATACTTGTCTGAAGGGATTGCACCTCAAGAACTCTCCCATTCAAGTTTAGTCTCACTTATAATTTCTCTTCAGGGAAAGTTCAGAGGCTCTGAGTCCAAATCAGCTACAGCACAACAGAGTACATGAAGTTTGCATCCTGCATTTTTATATGGATACACAACCTACATTTCCCAAATGAAAGCATATCAGAGGCAGCCTAAGAACGAACGAGACAAACCAAAAACAGTTTTAGGTTAATGATATCTTTAAGAATTAAAGCCTTACTTAGAAGTAGCAGACTTGAAAACAGACATGGTAACATTTTGCCACATTTAGGCAAAACCTGCTAACAATTCAGAACTTAACAGATGCATATTACATAAGTGCACACAGATTTGCAGATCCTTAAGATAATCAGCCTGGATTGCTGAAGCTTTTAATAGCAATATTTGTGGGTTATTCTTTGTATGTCATTAGTTTTTGCCAGGACAGAAGCAGTCAAAATACATTCAGATCGGGGTCAAACTTGCCAGCAAGTCAGCAAAGCAGAAACAAGTCACAGGGTTACTTTAAGAAAGGAAAACATGCAAGGAAAACTGAGTAACGCCATCAGTTGGATAGTCTTAAACTATCATGAGACTATATTAACTGGCCAAAACCAGATAAATGCAAGTAATTGTTGGTATCAGCTTTGTACTATCTTGTGTTTAGCTCAGCATTCCTACATAGATTGTTTCAGATTTACCCCAGTTACAAGGAGATCAGTATTCCTGTTCTTTTCAAATTCTTCTAAACGGCGGCAATAAACTCTCCCTCACTTAAATGAGTTTTTCCATCTGTACCATTTTGCTTTTTGTTGCTAGCTCTAAATCCGCTATCGGAATCCCCTGTCTTCCACTACTGACACAAGGAAACTAGGAATGGCTGAAGCCATCCAGATGAAAAAGATGACCCAGAACAGCTAAACAGAAACCAAGCTTCTCCCTTACACAAGGGGTGTGATAAAACTTATTGTCCTCCCCCTCTGCTAGCCTAAAGCAGAGGAACAGCAGTTCAGTGGATATCTATCCAAAGTTTCTATCAATGATTGCCTATTAACAGAGGTGACAGGACCAGAGCCATCACAGACTGTGGCTCATAGCGTGGCATCCACACCACAAGTTATCAGTTCCTAAAGCTTTCTCTTTGTTTTAATCTTACTGGTAACAGCTAGAAGGAGTCCTGCTAACCACTTGGCCACCTAGAGGACTTGAAAAGCACCCCAGTGATCCTTTCCTGAGGACAGACACTCCGGAGAATTGCTGCCCAGACTACTGCCAATAGGTGAGTCGGATAATTTCAGAGCCATGTTCTCAGGCACACCAAGTACAAGAAGAAATTGCGTTCCCTGCATGAAAACACAACAGCCATGGGCAAAGCCTTTGTTCAGTGTCGTTGACAAATCACTTAAAAGCTCATAGATAATTTAGTTACAAGATAGATGGCCATCAAGCATAGATTCTAGAAATCCTTCAGAAAGTAAGTATGTAGGTAGCATTCCCAAAGACTCTTAGGCCTAAACTGACAAATCCAAAGTTTGTCCCTCTGAGTGATTTTGGAATGAGTTATCCTCATAAGAACAGCTTTCTGCTTTAGATACACATTAATACTTAAACAGTTTCTGGAAGGAAAAAAAAAAATATATATATATACCCCAACACCAGCCTGATTTTTAGCAGGCTGCAGTTCCCTTTGCTGAGAAATAAACTGAGAGCACATCAGGTTCTGGGGAGCCATGCAAAGTGATACACAGTGCTGCTTGGAACTACCCAGGCCAATCTGGAAGCACTTGAGAATAATGTGGATTCATGCAATGCACCTGTCATCACCAGGTGAAGACAACAACTGGGATGAAGTTCAGACTCAGTTCTCAAACGTACATCCCAATTCTTCTGGTCACTGTACTGTGTCCCAGTTATTTTACTCCGGCTTATTAGGGAAAAAAAAAAAGATGATCTGGCAACACCTGTGATGATCTTGTTGCAAGGATCTCCTTTTGGGTTAAGGGGATAGAATCACATAGCATAGAACATTATTAACACAAATTTATCCTTTCAGGCAGGGAGTTACAGAGTGTTCTGCAGGTTGTGCTCTAAGACAAGAAGTGAGCAAGCTCCCTCTCTCTCAAAGACGACCTCAAGCGAGCCACAGATTCAATCCTATCCACCCCTTGACTTCCCCCAGCTCTCCCAAGGGGAATAATGAGGGCAACCAAAACCACACATTGAGAAGTGCTGGTTAGACAATTTTTAAATATGCTGAGGAAGCTGGAAATAAAGTAGAAAGAAGGATACCTGTAGTCTTGACCAGAAATACTCTAACAGTGTTTAAGGTTCAGTATGTATCCTAAATGATTCTCAGCATCAGCTAGAAGGAAGTCCTGGAGACTGTAAGCAGCTTCCACAAAAACACCTAGGAAGCCAGCATAAAATTTGAGTCTTGTTCACCAGGACAAGAATTTTAACACCATATTTGAAAAGATTTTCAGGTGGCTCATATCAGATAAAAGGCTTCAACTACCCTGAGAAATCGATTTTCAAGCAGCACTACCAATCCTGCTATTTAAAACAGGAATTGTTTCAAGTATACCATAAGAGTGTTTTTCCAGACACAGTGTACACATGCTATGATCTAGTTAAAACTATGGCATCTTTATTTACAGTTTTAAGAGTTAAAACCAGTAACTTTCTACCATCTGCTATTAAAAAAAAACAACACATGCTGTGCCAAGAGACAGTCCTGTGCCCAGCTGCAAAAGCAGTGCAAACTTGCATGACATTTTTAATTTTCTTATAGCCCAAATGTTACAGCCATTATGTCTGCATTTCCATTTTTTCCCCGTTAGTAACTCTCAACACTAAGATAAGCTTGAGAATGTGAACTTCAAGACTGAAACAGAGAAATACTCAGCTTCTATTTCAGCTCAACCATGATTTAGAAAAACTAATTAGTGATCTCAAAAAAAAAAAAGAGAGAAGATTGCTAATCTTCACAGGAAATGAGAGTTTCTGAAGAGATGCATGACAGGAAGTATCAAGGCTGCTACTGCTTAGCACAAGCTTTGTCACATGCAGTGTGGAGAACCTGGGTGACAGTCAGAGCTGGGCTGTTTAACAAGCTGCTGGGATGAAACACAAAAGCAATGACAAGAGAAGAAAAAGGACATGTGGAGAGAGGCTAACCAAAAGGTACTGAACCTACACTGCACCATGCACTGCATCCATGGAGACTAGCACAGATCTATTACTGCTTGTTTTATTTATTACTCTGCTAGACAGCTCTCAAAGGACTCTACACATACAGGATATCTCCAGGGAGTTTTATCAGCTGGGGTGGTTCCTCCCCCCACCCCTTTCAAAGAAAGATTATAGTCCTTAGCCCTCAAAAGTTTAGTTATGGAGCTAAGTGTTTTTATTTTAAACCACAACAGCCCAAACCAAATCTCATTTAAGAGATTTAAGTCCACAGCTCTCAAAGCTACCCAAACTGACAAATAAAAACCTGTTTATTTCCAGAAGAAATGCTGCATTCTCAGAATGTACTTATCCAGTTATATTTATTGCCTCGCAACCAGCCAGTTACAAATTGAACCACAGCCATGTCCAGAAGTGATATCCCTTTGAGGTAAGATTATTTTCCTAAGTAGAGGTCTCCTAACAGCTGCAGCTCCAGAATGCACTTTAAAGCTCCCTTCTCTCTTTCAGGGTCACCTTTGTGAAGTCTGAGGGAGCCTGACCACTGTTTATACTTCTGCAGGTAATTAGTCTGGCTCCTTTCCCATGTCATTTATCAAGTTGTCAATTGTATCAATTACAGCACAAACACTCTGGAATAATTCTTCAGGCAAAGGAGAAGTTTTCACAGAGGTTTGAAGCCAGTACATACCAGTCCTGCTCTAACACATGGAAAACCAACAGAACATTTAGACTTTACTGCACAAAGTGTCAAGCTCCCTACACATGCACACTTGAAGACACTTGGAAATCCAGTGTAACCCAGAAGTGTTATAAACAGATTATACACTTACGGTTTTACAGCTTTTTGCTTTCAGTATTTTGGAATTGGTAGAGCTGAGAACAGAGAAAGCTCTATTAAGCACAGAATGACGTTTAAAGATGTGTGACAGTCTCTGTGATCATCTACATTTGTGACAATTATGCATCTGCCCCAAAAGGAGTCATGAACAGGAAGCACACTGCTGCTATAGAAGCACACAGTTATGCTCACAGACTAGCAGAGTATTGCAAACACTGATGTGAAATGCAGGGCAGACATACAGTGTAGGCACAGGAGTCACCATACTGGATTAGACTTGAGCTTGATCTGTTTCATTAAGTTTTATAAAATATATAATAAATATTCAGAATTAAACCACCGAGCTGTCAAAGAATGAGTATTAGTTTCAAGATGTTGACCATCCCCCCAGAACTAGCAGAATGGAATTGTTTTCCAGTCACACTTAACAGCGAGATGAATTCCAGGTCCATACTCCTCAGCTTCCTCTCGCTGCCCAAAGGTTTTGATCTGGTTTTGCATTTAATGCAGCTATAGGACTGTGCATCAGAGCTAGCATCTTTGCAGCCTGACCTCCTAGTGAGCAATATGCAACCAGCTTAAAAAGACTACAGGATGCCACAGTTAGGTGATACAAGACCTCTTTCGGTTGTCAGACTTGAACGTGCAGCGTCCGTAACGTTCCCAGCTCCACCAGCCCAGAGAGCAAAGAGATTTTTCAAAATTATACTTTGACTTCAATAAACTAGTATTTATCATGGTGAGCCTGCAGGGGAGTCTATACTCCAGAGTACAGAAATTACACTCCATTGTTGTCTGCTGATCTAAAAATCTGTATTAAATATTAGCTTCACAAAGAGACAAAGATAGATATGCTTAAACCCAAAATGTCACTGAAAGTGAATATACACATCATATCCAAGCAACTTCCTGTCCTGCTATTTTTAAGTTAACTTCCATACATTGTTAGACTCAAAAATACTAATACATGGAAATATTATTTAGCACCTCACTACATCCTGTAATAAAGCGATGACCAGCTGCAGTATCATTTTTACCAGAGCGCACTACAGAATCTCATGGTTCACATTTGGTTATGGCATTACGTTTGTTCTCAATTGTTTTTTCATCGCTACCGCCTATGTAAAGAAAAATCCACTTGTAAGATGGGGTATTTGCACACTATGCTTGGTCTGCAGCTAACAGTCTGCAACAGAAGCGCATACGTGTCACCTACACTTTCTTCCTCAGGAGGTTTATAACTAAGGGTAGCCAAACTCACATTCAGCATCCCTTTGAAGTATTTATGAGTACAATGGACTCTTCTTGCACCACTTTCACCTCCCGAACTGACTTCCCACCCTCAGAAGCTCTCTTGCTTAGAGACAGCCCTCAACCTGCCTTCCCCCTTCAGCAGCTCACATGCTGAGCACAATAAACCTGGCTAACACAGCCCTGACGCCAGAGTAAGAATGGCAGAGTGACGTACCAGCAAGAAGATGCATTCATGGACAGTAACTGCTGACTGACCAACAGACCCTTTCTGCCAAAGGCAGACGAAGGACAGGAGCGATACAGCACATACCAGGCAAGTGGTACAGTTGCCCGGTGCACACAGTTTACCAGGAATGCATTTTCAACTGATGGCACTATCTAAAAACTGTTTCTAAATCATGCTGCCTTCATGAGAAGACACCGTCACAGTGAATGTAAGTCTTCAGATGTCCAACAAGATTCAGTTCAAAAAAGAGCCCAATCCGCATTCTGTACCAAGTGCACTTTCATATTTGAAAAGTTCTTAATTTGAACAACAGAACCCAGAGCCGTAATTCTGGACACAAGCTTTTGCAGTCCAGCAAGGGACTGCACCACCCTGTATTGTTCTGTAAACCCAAAGTTAAATGACAGTCTTGACTTAAAACCAACTCAAACTACAGCAGGGTCTCAGAGGATGACACATCATCCCCAAGATTTGGCATTTACAGCCAGCCCTGTGACTCTTGCTACCTTTGGCATGAGTATTACTTTGTCTAGAAAACTTAACAGGAAGAAACATCACATTTTGCCACAAATGTCACCTCAACTGTACAGAGGTGACAAAAGACTTACTGCTCAAATATGTAATTTTAAAAGACTAACCAGTAACATGATTGTACAGGAAGAGTTATTTTAAATTAAAATAGAAAACACCAGCAGTAACCACTTTTGCCACCTTCTACCTACATAAAGACCATTAAAGCAGTAACCCTGACTACTACTACCCTCAATTTATGAGACATGCTAATGACAACAGTAGGAGGCACACTCCCCTGAGAGCAGCTAGAGTTGAGATGAATATATACAATGGAAATACAGGTGTTGGGAGGTTAACACTACATTAACAGTTTCCTTGCAGTGACTGAAGCTGAGCACTGGCCCTCAGGACCTGCTGCCGAGCTCTTTGCAGCTCCACTCTGCTCACAGCAGGGCAGATGGTTCACATTTAAATAGCTGCATCCAACATATAACACAGGTTCAGTTACAACTGGCTTCATATAGACAGGCCACAAAGTAAACTAGGATAGCCCATAGGTCACACAGTTGTTAGGATTGTTACACATCTATAAGCAACCTTGAAACACTCAATTCCTTCAAAACAAGTGTTCCCATCTTCCACAGACCTAGAAAAACTAGAGTCCTGGCCAGGACCTCCCTTGCTAGGGAAACAAAGCACACTATTAGGGTGCCCACAGAATTTCAGCTTTTTCTCCTTCCATTTCCTCCACAGTTGAATACGTCAAGTGTAATAGGCATTGCAACGCAGTTCAAGAGCCTTCTTAAGGATATGGCAATATTCTCTGGAGTGTCATCAGCAACTTGGGAACCCAAGCTGCACTTGATAAACAGTACCCAAATGCCCTTTGAAAGGAAGCATACTCTTGATACTCTCAGATGTTACACTTTATGTCTACAGAGCACACACATAAAAATCAGGTATAGTTGCATTATTCAATATCAAAAAGTCATTCTGCCAGAGACCATCAAAGTCTTCAGTGCAGTCCTTGATCCACAAGATTCCTACTGCAGAATTCACTGCAATACTTAATGCTGTAGTTGAAGTGAGGTGAAAGCAGCTGACATCTTGATTCCTCCCAAACAGCCGAGATTTTAAAGAAACCCAAGCATTCGAGGTATGCTGGAAAAGCCTTAAAGAACACACGCCCAAATACTGCACAAGTACAAACTGTTCTCGCCCCATTCTGTTATACATCTTCCAATGAAGAACTATGATACACCTTTACCAACTTTGGATAAGCCATGAGAGGAGCAACTTGGTCCACATCATTGCACTAAGCAGCCTCATCCCAGCAGCACTGTTTAGAAGACTCCAGAGAGGTGGGACACCTGGGATGCCTATGCTTGCTCTTTACTGCTAAGGAATGGTATTTCAAGACAATTAAAAGTAACCATCAGTTAGTTATGGTTGGTGTAATGTAACAAGAAAATCGTTCACATGCCTCTAATAAAACCATGCCTCAAACCATGGCATTCTGAAAAACCAATGACACCTAAGTTTCAGTCCATCTTTGTGAATCCAGCCAACGTGCATACCAAGTATCACCAACCTGTCAACAATTATGTTTTCCTAGAGGAAGAGGAGGATGTTCCCATCATACCAACAAATACCACGTTCCTCCTTTTATTTCTAAACACAAACAATAAACCAGGACTTAATCTGAAAATATTCTGCAACTGTAGAATCTACCTCCTTTAGCAAATACTTTAAACAGCTATGAAATTTATATTTTTGCTACAAACTTGTCATTTTGTATGCAGTCTCCTTACAAGAGGAAAGCTACAGCCTTTGGAATGATTTAACCCACAAGGTACTTCTGTAATGAAGTTACAAAACATCAAATATTTCCCCCTTACCAATTATTTTCATTCACAATTTTTACACTCTCATTTTAAATACTAGTCATGAAGTTCTTCAATCAATTGAAAGTTCAGAAACATGCCCTTTATAAAGGAGCTTCTTTATGGAATTACTTCACAGAAGCTGCTGCTTTAGACAGTTTGTCCACATGGTACTGATGATGAGGATGAAGACACTTCAATAAAGGCAATGATAGCGAGAAGGGCCTGATGCCAAGATGACATTAGTTTCTGAACAGTAAATAAAGTGTAAAGATTGAAACAGATTTCAGGGGTTAAAGTCAAGTAACTCCAAAATTGCAGAAATTAAAATTTCAAATAAAAGTCAATAGAATTTTGGTGGAGTATTAACCTCTTCTCAGTTCAAACTGCACATGAAAAGCTTAAGCAGAGTCCAACACTGGATCATTTCACTTTTTAATTTAAAATTAACACACAAAAGACCACCACAGCAAGCACACAGCTAGCAGGGAGGAACAGCGCATGCTTAAGGGTCACCAAGAAAATTGGAAGCTTACTTCCACAATCTCTAAGTGTACAATAATGGCAATAACAATCAGCCAGGATACTGGTAGAATGCTTGAGCGATCATCCAAAAGCAAACATGAATACAAATCGAGAGATCTCTTCTTAAGTCCTCACAGTTTGACTGGAACAGATATGAAATTGCTTTTGAGGGGAAGAAAGTTTCAGTCCAGTCACTGCAATCAATCCTTCACGAGCAATGTTCACTGCTTAAAAACCCCTCAAAGACTTCTGGGATTTTGACCCAGCGCTCTTTTGTCTGCCCTCAATTGGATGGGAACACACACAATAAAGCCACAGTACATGAACCCCTCTACAGATTGCACCGAAACCCAACTAAATTAAAAGGATAGTGTCTGGGTTTTTAATGCTGAGGCCTTGAAAACGAACTGGTACATCAGGTATTCATTCCTGGTACTCCAAGCTTTTCCCACTTCTAAGGTGGTTGCACAGCAACCTGCATCTCAGTTATACAAGCTCTGACTCGTATGGAACTAAAGGTGTTCTTGCCATCATTAGACTGCGCTTGTACAGAACTCTGGCTCTGCTCAGACCAAAAATTTGGTAGAAGAGTAGTGCCTTAGCCCAGTTTAATCCCCAGTCACTTGGAAAGGCTAATCTCAGTGGGTTTGGATTTTTTTTTTTTAAAGCTTCCAAAAGGAGACAATTACTTTCTTCCTTTCCTTGTTTCTGTATCAAGTGTGAACCCTAGAACTTAGAATGAAAAAAAATTGCTTTTCGAAACTAAACAGTGTGATGCACTACATGACTTTGTGCACATTCTAGGGTTACCTCCTACAAGGGCTCACTGGCAGAAACATACAACATGTCTGTGAAATTAACTTTGGGGGTTTTTCCTAAGAAAAACACCTAAACACATTTTGAAAAATCAAGGCTAGCTCGAGTTGACATTCACACATTTTCCCTCAGCCTCCCTGGACCTGTGTACAAGTATTTTTACAATCCTCCAAGCTACCTTTTGGAGGCGTACAATGCAAGACTCTAAGAAACAGAACTGCAGTGCATTTTCTGATGATAAAACTGGAAAAATTATTCAGAGCACAGAGCATTTAAAACAATCAAAAGGTAAACTGTCTCCAAGGAAAGGCTGCACCATTCTCCCAAAGGAATGCCCCAGGTAAGGTCTGCAGTCCCCTGTCTGAATAAAGCAGACCTTTAGTTGATGGATTTTACCCCCTTCAAGCACACAGCCAAGTACCTGGGAGAGTGACTGTGCTTTGACAATTCACAGTTTCTATTTATTTTACCTGCAGCTCGCACCAGGCGACTTCCACAGTGGTATCCGTATCCAGTCCTTTATACACAGTTTTGAAAGAGCCTCTTCCAATCTCGATGTCAAACTTCAAAAAGCGGCCATCCGGGGAGATGCCTACTGCCTTGGTCTCTACCTCTTCGATGTCTTCCTGCTGTGTTCTCCGGTCCTCAAATTCCCGGCTGGCAGCTGACGTGCCGCCAGCCATGGTGGGGGGGAGCGCGGTTGCCTCGTCCTCCTCCTCCTCCTTGGGCAGCAGCGGGGCGGCATCCTTCGCGACAGTGGGCTCCTGAACAGACTGTCCTTCGAGGGGAAGCGGGGCAGGCAGCGGCGGCTGCTGCTGCAGTAGCAAGGGGGCCTGGGCGGCGCTGACAGCGATGCAAGAGGTCCGGCTGGCACACTCGGGAGGAGAGACCAACGGAGCGGCGCTGCCTCCCGAGACAGGGGCCGCGGGCGCTGCGGGCTGCAAACTGGGTAGCTCCAAGGCCGTGGCGTTGGAGTCGCAGATCACGCTACGGCGGAAGAAGCGGT